>NW_017729002.1:17052324-17060024 GCF_001723915.1 Gavialis gangeticus
CTTTCATCCCCCACGCTTCGAGTCCAGGCCTATTCCCCCTCTCCCCTGCCACTTCCGGTCTGCGCCTGCCCCCCACCTGCCCATGTTCTGGGTCCCCCTCACCTGTGTCCACCTGCCTCCCCTCCCCACTCCTCTCCCTCCTAACTGTTGGCAGCGCATTCCCTGCTGTCATGGTGTGTCAGGCCTTGCTCCCCTAACCACCACCCTCACCTCCGCCACTTCAGGGCTGGGCTCATTTCCCCCACCCTCCTTCAGGACTGTTGTTGGGGCATGGCAGTGGTGGTGGGTCACTGCCACCGTGGCCCACCCCTAAACACTGGCTTTTGTTGGGGCCCAGCAGCTATGCGTCCCCTGCTTTCAGCCCTGCTCTGTCACCTGCAGGGAGCAGGGGAGGAGGGGGAAGGGCAGGCCAGCTGTGCTGGCCTGGCCCCTCCCGACTCCACACCCACTGTCATGGCAGCACTTTGCCATGCCGTCTCCTGTCTAAACACTCTTGAAGCACTCTGGTTGTTTCAGTCAGCCAATCAGAGTGCGAATAAAGCACTATGGACAGCCAGACAGACTAAGGCTTTTATAGCATTAGAATAAAGTGCACGCAAAGCACTACAAAAGTAATGTGTGCCTAAACCCATACAGTCTAAACAGAGAAGAGTATAATTAAGGGGAATAACACAAGCAGAACGAACACAGTATTGGTTTGGATGCACTCATACAAGTTCTGTGCTTTACTTTGTTGAGTTTTTTATTCTACTTTATTTTTATTATAAACATGAATAATACTAAGAAAGCAAGTGAGGGAGATGGTGGAAGGAACACAGAGGAAGAAAAGTCTGATGAAGAGAAGGTAAAGTGAGGATTAAAAGTAATGTTGTGAGAGAAGAATTGGAGTATACTACCAAATCAGTGAAGGGAAACTATTTTTGCAGTGCTGACCGAAAAATCATAAAAGTTCAGAGACATAATGAAACTGCAGCTGCCCCCGCCATCTTGAGCTAAGCCTCTAGCTGACATGTCTGAAGGAGAGGTAGGGCTGCATGAACTTTCATGTTAATAGGAGAGTGGAAGGTTTCCAAGGTACAGTTGTGGGCACAGAAGGAAACCAAGGAGAGAGGTGGTCTAGTTTGCCTGGGAAATAAGAAACCCTGCAGCAGACGTGTTCTCTACAGTGCTCAGTCCTGACTGCTTTGAGGTCTTGTACTAGAACCATCAAGCTGCTAAGGTAGGAATACTGTAGCTCTTGGCAATAAGCTCTTTCGACAATTGAAACTTCTGAGAAAGTATCACAAAATGCAAGAGCCATGAGGCACTGCAGCCAAAAGAATTATCTGACTCTCCAAGGCTGTGATCTCAGAGAAAAAAAAAATCATCATGTTATGGAACGTGTCCTCTGCAAAGAAAACCTTCATTGTCATGAAGGCTCACAGGGTTTCATTTATTCCCATCTCTTGTGGGCTGAAAGTATATCTTATAGTGTATGAGAAGCCACAGGGAGGAGTATATAACACTTTCTGAACAGGCCAAGACTATTTGTGGTGCATGTGCTCTAACCAACACAACATTTAAATAAGCGTGGACAATGTCTGAACAAAACTGCCATTGTAGACAGACTTATGGTCTGTGGTGTTGTACAGAGATAAAATGGACTAACACACTGAAGCAGGAGTGATTTTTCACATCTGTACCCCCAAACAAGACTGTATAATATTCCCATAAGCTAGATAGACTGCACTAAGGAACTAGGCATCCTTCAAACTGAGCGCCCCTATCCAACTCCATGGAGTAAAAGGTATGATAATAAAGATTAATGTTACAACAGGGAGCTTCAATTTTTGGCTTTTTTGTCCAAATGTCTCTGATCCATGATGAGAGAGAGATCTTCTCTCTTGGTCAGAAGAAAATAACTGAAGTCCCTCATGCTTGTGCAGCACAGTAACCCACCTCTATGTCTAACTTCTCTAGATGTGAGAGGACGTTCTACTTCCCTGGAAATAAGTTAGACAATTCTCCTAAAAAAAAAAAAAGAGGACAGGTGAAGGGAAGTGCATGCTGTGGAGAGCAGGGCAAAGTCAATTGTTTCCTATGACCCATCACATTATTCTATTTCCAGTTGTCAAGGAGTAGAATCAGTAGTTCTCAAAAGAAGAAAAAGTGTAAATCCACAAGATAGAACATTTAGCATCTCTTAACCATGCCTTACAATTCACTGCCTGGAACTAAATATTCTAGATGAACTCCTCACTGTTCAGCCTCTGGTAAGAGTGTTTGGATTCCCATCTTAGAAACACACCTCCTGGTATATGCCTAACCCAGAGATTTGAGAGGTCTTTTTAGAAGCAGCATGCGCAACTGGTGCCACCTTAGTCTGGGGGAAAGGGGGGCACATGCCCCCCAATGACCACTCAGCAACTGGGGGGGAGGGAACTGCCCCAGTGGGGGTGGGGGGGAACATTCATTTTCTCTTGGAAGAGTCACTGATCTCCTAGGAGAAACCATGAGTGTACAAAAGCTCAGGACTTCTCTCCCAGAGAAAAATAACCTGGGAACAAGCAGGGTTAAATCACTCATGAGTTTCTCTTGGGAGACCAAATGTCTGTACATGTTCTCTACCAAAAGAAGCCACAGCACAGTCCTCCCTCATCCTAGGGTGCTTTGTTCCCACCCCCCACTCTATGGAGACTGTGTTGCTCCTTGGACTCTGCTGCTCCAAAAGAGCAGAGAGCAGACCACTTTTCTTCCACAATCCTACTGCTGCAAGGAGACAGGCTGACTGAACAGACTGGGTCAGCCAATCAGGGCTGCCCTGTATACTGCTGCCATCTGTCTCTAGGCAGACTGAGGGAGTTAACAGAGTACCCCAATATGTGTGGTCAGGGGTCCCCTGGCTGTGCAGCATTAGCTCTGCATGCCCTCAGCTCTTCAAGGGCCCACCATTTCCAGGTAAGTTTTTCTACCATGAAAACAAATCTGGAAGAATTCTCCCAAATCTGAATGTGCACATGAAACCTTTAACTAGGACAAACAAAACATCACCTGATATTGACCTGAGAGCAGCATCAGATACATGGCTATAAAATGGCTGGGCACCCCTGGCTCTGATAGAAGACTTATGTTCCAAATTCTGCTCTTTTAGATGATCCAAGAAGGCTAGACAAGGATACTGTAATTTGCCACTGCTGCCTCTTAATTTGCAGTTGTCACCTGGAATGTGGTTAACAAATATATTGTACCTAGTTAACATCTTTCTTCTTAGGCTGTGGTTCTCAACCTTTGTAGCCTTAAAACACTCCCCCATAACTTTTTTTTTTTTTTTTTTTTTTTTTTTTTTTTTTACAATTTAGCATCACCCTGGTTAAGAATCACTGAGCTATAATCTAAATTTAGAAAAGTTGTGGAAGGGTGCCTTGATACCTGAACCACTGATCTAGCTGGTACCAAGTGAGGGTGATGGAAGTAGGATCTTACCCCACCTTGCTATGCTCTTTCCATGATCTGCCCTCTCCTTAATCCTAGGATGTATTTCAGAGGAAAAGGGTGGCTCCACCACCAAGGCTGCTCTTCCAAGCTCTTGCATGCCAGCAACTGAAGCTACTGTCCCAGCAACCTCTCCTGAAAGCCCTGAGGGCATGGGAGAAGGAACTGTGCCCATTTGCCCACAGGAGAACACAGTTTGGAGCACGGGGGTGGCCAGAACATGGGCTGCTGAGGAAGGCAACAGCAGTCCCCAGAGGAGGGGGGCTGTCTGCAGTATGCTGGGAACAGACAGTGCAGGGTGCTGAACAGGGGGAAGAGAGCATATACCTCCTTGCACTGTGGCATCTCAACCGAGAAAAACTGACATCAGGCTTCTGATCTGGAAAGGCCTCAATGATTGCTCTCATTACCTAAGGAGATTGTTATTACTTTTGCCAGGCTAAAGGAAGCTGTTTTCAGTTAGTGGATCTCTGGAGTTAAAGAATCACATTTCAGTCATTAATCTGTTACATTTAACTGGGCTTAATAAGTCCCTTTACTCCTCAGTGGTAAGAGGCAAAGACAAATACTGACACTGTGAAATATTATGAGGCAAGTGGATCAAAGCTGATTTTGTTGGCCATCTCTACCTCCACTGGATAAGTTCAAAGCCAAAAAAAAGGAAAAACATTCTAACAAGCCTGCAAACAGGGGAAGGTAAGCAGTCTGTCTGAATCCCACACAGAATTTCTAACCACACAGGCACAGAAAAGCCTTCAAAACTTTTTGAAACAATTCAGACCAAAGAGGGAATGTGGACCAAAAACAGAAAGACAGTAAGGGAAACAGTAGTGCTAGGGTGCTTGCTTTATTCAGAGAATGAGGATCTACTTCAACACTTGAAGAAGAATAATGAAATATATTGAACTTCTTTGTATTCTATAAAGGAGTCTCCTAAGAATTTAAAATTTACTCAGTAGACCTTCCTCCAATAGAAAAACATTTCCAGTAGTGACTCTGGTTTGGTGAAAGAATAACTGCTACAGCAAGGACAAATAAAAACTGCACAAGCAGTTCAGTCTGTTACCTGCTTTACAACAGTATAAAACCCACTGAAAACACGGTTACTTCCACGGCATAGCCAAAGGTTCTCCATAGTTTGCATTGTATGCATCACATTTTTAATATTATACAGTTTGCTAACAGCAAGTATCTGCACTGAGACAACATACCCTACTGTTAGCCGATTCATACATATCCCCCTCGACCTTCCTGGCATAAGCCACCAAATTCTCCATGCGGCGATCCTTCAGAGCTGCTGGGTCAGGAGTGGGAAAGATGGCTTGGACACTACACAAAAAAAAGAGTATATAAATTTTAAAAGTCTTTTAGAATTTAGGCAACTTTATAACAACTTCACATATCTATTGTACAGGAGAACATGGGATATATTAAAGCTTTCTGAAAGAGAATCAATGCCAAGCCATTCTCCTACTGTTAAAATAAATTTTAAAATTAATTACTTGTTAAACAAACTTAGTGATGGAAATTCTCTATTTGCTAAAACAGACAGTGCAAGTAGCTGCGCCAGTCTGCCTGCACTGTCTACTCACTGTGATTTAACACTGAACTGGAGAGATGGTGTGCAGAGTTAAGAAAGCTTAACAGCAGTCTGAGTTCTCAGCAGATGAGCAAAAGTACTACTGTAAAAACCACTGACAAAAGTTGTACTAGTGTGCACATTACTTCAGTGAAAACTGACTTAAGATCACCATATCATGCAGACTTCTTGTAGACCTTCATGCATCCGATACTGACTTTTCAGCTAGTAATGCTGCAGTTGCAACCTGTTGAGCTATGAGATAGTGACATCAAACCTTATTACTGATTAGCAATGGTTCCTTTGAATCCAATTCTCAACTTGGATGCTTCAATTCTTACAGTTACAAGTCAAGAAATGTAAAAACAGGCAGTCATGATGAACACTTACAGTTTATGCACTAAATGATTACGCAAGTCCTGAGTGACATGTTCATGCCACGCTTTCCTTACTCCAGTACTGGAAGGAGGTGCAGCTGTCGGCATTGAGCTGAGGTTACCAACATTGCCTGAATTTGTGCCATCATTCATTAGTGGGCTAGAAAGAAGGACAAACGCAGAACTAGCACAGTGCAGTAGTATGTGGATTACAACTATAAAATTAGATGTCTGAAAAAGATTCATTTGAAAATAAAAGGACTTGTAATTCTCATTTCAGGACAAGAAAGAAATAAGTGAAATGCATGACTATGAGTGAAGAAATGAAAATAAGCTACATTCACGATCACAGACATATTTAAGATGTAGTTAAGAGACCGGAATAAGTCGAAGAAAATATCGCAGACAACTAGCGAAATATATAGCTGTAGCTACTAAATATGTAAGTTTCCTAAGAGGAGGAAGCATTCTTCTGTTGAACTTGAATACTAGGGGTGTACGAAGCAGGCAGTATTTGATTCAGATTTGGCCAGATTCGGGGGACAGTGATTCAATTCGCTGATTTAGATCACTGCCCTGACTTTGATTCAGCCAAATCTGAAGATTTGATTCTGATTCGGAGAATCAGTGATTCAGCCATAGACACAGCTTTATATGTTTTTTCTATATACCTCAAGGTACCAGGCGTAGCTCATGAACATTGAAGTGGTGGGGCAGATGGAGCATTCCACAAGAAGCGTGCACTCCCCCCCGCCAAATGTGCTCAGTGGCAGATCTGGAAGTGGACCAGAAATACTTCTGGTCCGATTCTGGGTCCACTGCTCAGCGTGTGGGGGATCCCCCCATGCCCTCCCGGCTCAGGGATTGGCTACAGGGGGACCCTGGGTTCCCCTCGGTGGACCTGGAAATGAACCAGAAGTACTTCTAGTCCACTTCTAAGTCCTCCACCGAACACACTGGAGACCCGTCCCCCTGTGCTCCCATGAGACGTTCCATCCGCCCCACCATCTCAGCATTCACGAGCCGTGCCTGGTACCTTGAAGCATGTAGAAAAAACAAAGCTGTGTCTATGGCTAATCATCGAATCTCTCTGAATCTAATCGCAGGCTTCCGATTAGATTCAGACAAATTAATGGGTCTCCTGATTCGATTCTGAGATTTGGCTGCCGAATTGGGCCAAGTCTCCTCTGAATTGAATCAACGACTGAAGCTTTGCACAGCCCTACTGAATACATAGTTCCAAAAATTTATTTTTGCATAAAGACTTGGGGAAATGGTAGCACTGGAATGAAAGTAAGGAAAAAGTTTGTGGTTAAAAGATAGGATTCACTATTGCAATATGATTTACAGTAGATACAATCAGACTATCAAATATGCTTTCTACTTTATACATTCATAGTATATGCAAACACAGATTTAATTGAACAAGTATTTAAAACATGCATTACTTTGTTGTCCCAAGAGATGTTGGAAGAGCAGTTTCTGAAATCAGATTAGCTTGCTGGTCTGTTGTTATTCCCCCTGCAGGAAGATTCATCTGGTTTGCTCCTTTGAAAGAACAGTAAACACAATTGGTGTACACTTCACAATTTTGGTAACAAAATGGCAAACAAATGGTAATTAGTAAATTTTACTTGTTAAGAAAGGAGAAACAAGCAATAATGCATTTATTAGGCAAACTTTTTTTTAAATGTATGTATTAATGTATTTTCCTTAAATTATATTAATGGAAATTAAAACCTGAAAGCAAGCATCTTAAATGCATGATATTTTAGATGGGCTTACAGAGCTGCGAACTGAACAGAGCAGTAATAATTTCTCTTTCAGAAAAACACAAGGTACACAGTACTTGCGGAAATGGAACAATTTTGAAACAACTTACATGTCTTATCAAACAACAGAATTATTTATCAGTTTCATCTCTCAACAGAAGTAAATGGTAAATGCTAACAGAATACTTGGACTGTTTAATCACTGTATTTTTTTTAAACTCCTGTAATTAGAGATAGCTAGTGCAAATTGAACCTCCTAATTTTTTTTTTTTAACGGTGCAAACAAAAATGTTTAGAATCAAAATGTGTGTCAATCTGATTCTATGAACAGAACCTGACCAAAAATTCTATTTGATCAGAGTACTATACACAAGTATTTGTACACCCTGAAATGCCCTAGTTTTTGGAGTTAGGTTGCAATTAAGTTGGTTATTTTAACTTTTTTTATTTCTTTATTGTTGCATTTTTGTTTTCTTGCTAGTCCTGTGGGAACTGAGAGAA
>NW_017729002.1:17065024-17071546 GCF_001723915.1 Gavialis gangeticus
TTTTTTTCTTGGTATTTTCTCCACCTACCCAAAGCATTTATGGTCCTCATTTGCTGGTGAGCCTGAGGCTGTGCTGGTTGTTGGCCTTGTACTTGTGGCTGCAACTGTGTCTGTGGCTGGTTGCCATATGGTAGTCCAAGAGCAGCATAGGCTCGTTGCATGGAGCTGGGGTCAATTGGATTAGGATTACTTAATGAAGGAGTATTCTGCTGGCCTGTTCCAACAGAACCAATAGAATTCTGGATTCCACCAGCTGGTGATCCCAGAAGGGCTACATATAAAAAGAGTGGAACATAAAAGGAAGTCAAAACAAAATTGATACAGCTACAAAACAAACAAAAAAAGCGCTGTTCCATGAGTTAGTGAAACATGCAAACCTACATCATACATATTCTTAAATAAAGTTGACCTTTGTAGATATATGACATGCCAAATTAGAAGACCTCATGCTTCAACTTTACAAAACAGAAAAGGATACTGTACTGAGTTACTTGTTTAGATTCAAGAAGTATTCAAACCAGCTGATTGTCATGGGTACAGTTTAGGACAGGTCTGTCCAACTTCCAAGCAACTGAGGCTGTGAGAGTCACATCAGGGAGAGCCACAGGCTCCTGGGTCACATCACACCCTCCCCTCCTGCTGCTGCAAATCCCCCCTCTCTTCCCCATGCATAGAGAAGGGAGGGGGAGCCCAGAGGCCATGGCTGCTACTGCACCCAGAGGGCTGGGGAAGTGGCAGTTGAGCAGGAGCCCTGGGGAATCACAATTTAATCCCTTGCAGGCTGCGTGAAGCCTGCTTAAAATGCTTCTGCTATTGGCCCACTTCTTGGAATAGACTGGATTTTCCTATTCTGGGAATAACTAGAAAACCAACCAACCAGTCCTAAATCAAGATTCCAGGTCTAACTACTGGCTGCAGAACGTAGAAACCCGACCAAGTTCTCAACTGAAACATCTGTAGATCACCTAGAATGTTGTATTAAAGATCCACTGAAAAAACAGATTTGACAGACTAAACCAATTAGCACAAAGGCAAAGGAGGAGTTATTCAGAAAGGGGCAGAACACTGATGCATTTCAAATCTTCATGCATGAAGACAAAGGATTTTCTGTTTTAAGTAAAAAAAAATTCAAAAAGTGGATAAAGACAGAAATGAGGAAGCTACAGATCTTGGTAGTCAATTTGAGAAATCTATCCAAGTATTTAATTTACAACCTCAAGAATAACACACATTCGTACAACACCCCTTGAGTGCTGGGTCACACAGGAAACCAGTTAAACCTCCCTGAAGTTGTCATGGATAATTTCAAGGCAACTCCTGGAGGTTTTAAGTGCTGTAGAAATAAGACAGGAAAACAGTCCTCTGTATGGCATATAAGAAAATGCCCTGTGTGTCTGGGACTCTCTCTAGGTGGAAAATATATATCTCTTCCTAACTAGGGTTCTTCAGACATCAGCTGGGAGATCTTCCAGCCCAGAGTTAACAGCAGGGGAGGAGGGAAGAAGCTAGATGGAAAGATCAAGATGGAGAGAAGGGAACATATTCAAACAGGTCTTCAAAGAACCTTAATTTTAAACACCAATACACTGGCTCTGCCTCATTACCTTTACAGGTATGGAAATAAGGAAGATCATTAAAAAAAAAAATATATTAGTGCTTTTGCTACAGTCCAAGAGAAAAAAATCTCTACTAAAGAGCCTGGGAGTTTCTCCTGGAAAAGAACTGTATTTACTTGAATACAAGATGACCCTGATTAAGAGAGACCCCCCTCAATAATTAGATTCTGTATATGGAAAATTTTAATTTGTTACAATTTTCCAGGTATAGAATCTAATTTTTGGAGGTTTTCCTTGAATTTTTCCCCTTCTACTGCTACAACAGGGAAAAATTAATCTGGGAGAGTGAGATAACCCTCTTGCCCTCTGCTTCCACATGTCTTTCTCCTCAACAGACCTTTGCCATGCTCTTAACTATCAGACCTTGCTCTCCCTGAGCACACTGAAGTGAGAAACAAATTTGAGAACAATGACCTTGAAATTAAGCATAGCTGTAGTAACTTGCATGCACTACTCAGACTTAGTTCATCCAAAAATGATGCATGTTACTTTTTATTCTCTTTGAAACTGATGCAAGTTTTAGCAGAAGTACTTCATAAGCACACTTTTAAGCAGCACTTGGCACCTACTTGTAGTGCAAACTATGCCTGATATGGGGTCAAAGCCAAAGGCCTGGGATTTACCATTGGACTGGGCCCCATCAGAGTCCCTAGCATTTCAAGCCACAGTGACCCCAAAGCTCAGCACTACTCAGTATGTGCATATACTCCAGATACACTCCACAAAGGATCCATGTGCTAATTACCTCCCGTCTCATGACTAGAACTAGGTGTTCTTATCGTGAGCCCTGGGATCTTCCAAAAAATTTATATGCAGATGCAGCACAGGGCAACCTGGTCCAGCTTCATTTCATGGATGGCAGTGCCATACTAATATGCAACAGGCTGAGAAAGGGGTTGACAGAGGGATCCTGAGTGAACTGTCTGGGGCCTTGTTTCATGATATTTGCCAGAATTTAAGGCTGGTGAAAAAAAAAAGGAATCACTGGAACTGGGAAAGAAAGGCACATCAGCTGTGGGAATGAAGAGGAAGTTGCAATGTATGCAATGACATGGCTCACCATGACTTGAAAGAGTCAGTGCTGAGGGGAACTGTGCTCAGTAGACACTACCATATATCTTATTCAGATGGCCTGCGCTAACCTACCCTTACAGTAGGCCCTGTACAGGTCATTTGTTTTATATCCATGCTCACCGTTGGTTGCATTTAATTAACTTCATAGTTGGTTTCCATTGCTGAGCACATGCTGCTTTTGGCAGCACTTTAACAACAGACACCGTATTTAGTGAGATCTCCTTGTATGCAAATACAAGAAATGGGGCTTTTCCCCGCAATGCTATTTGGAGGAAAAAAACCACCTCGTCTTGTAGTCAAGTAAATACAGTAATAGTACCTTGAGAACATCTGCAAATACACTTGTGGAGACCCTACCACTGGACTAGAAATCAACTATTATTGAGCCGCTGAAGGACTAACTATAGCATGCACTGCATCTCCTATTCAGGTCATTTATTTATTTAGCTCATAATGAAGCCTCCAGATAGATATTACACAAAGAACAGGATAATAAAAGGAAAGGGAGGAAGACATGTTTTCTATTAAGAAAGCTACAAAGTTCTCAAAAAGGGTGAAGTAAACCTAATTATTTGTTCCTGGATTACACAAAAGCTGTACAGTGCCCTGGAACCATAAGTTTTTACATGTGGTAAGGTAAAATGTGGAACTATTCAGCTTACTAATGAACTTGTATCTAGGGTATAAGCTTAGAACTGAGGAATCCAAAGGCTGTTTATGGTGGCAAGAGGGTGACTATAGGAATCCCTGTCCCTGAAGCACTTGAAAATGGTCTAAAAGGAAATGTAGACAAGGAAGTGGGCAATGTTTCTTTGCTTGGGGTAAAAGACAACAATGAAAGAACCTCCAGAGATCATAGAAAATTGAGACCATGATGACCCAGAGCCAATGCTGATGTGCAGATAATACCAGTATCACTACAGCAGACACCCGAGTACAGATATCTCGGATATCAAGACAGTCACATGATCCAGAATTGTGAACAAGCAACAGTTGAATTCATTCATCAGAGACAGCTGAATATCTTAACTTTTTTTCCTGTTCCTTACAGAAAGAAGCCCAGTGCCAGTAAGTAAGATTCTGTAGGCCTACATCAAGACCTCACCATGGAAACTACAGCAGTCCTTGAAAGGGCAGGTGACTATACATGACCACAGTTTGGGGCTTTTGGGAAAGAGAAGATGCCATATCTATGTGACTGTTACTGGTAGCCAGGAATTACAAATCAAGTCTGTGTGTGAGTAAGCACGTCCTTAGAATCAAAGCTCAATACTTTTCTAGATCCTGACTCAACTAAATGTCGGTCAGAATCTCACATTGGATTCCTTACCACTTCTGTCCCTGAAGAATATATTCCCATTTTAAGAAACTTAGTTTAAGTTAGCTCTCTTAAAGTGTGCATCAGCATGGAATGTAACTTTCTCCTAAGCAGAAGAGACAGCCTATGTGGTTCTCCATAATAAATATTAGCCTATCACATGATGGGAACTACTGTCTTGGTTTCAGGCAAGTATTCCATGCAGAAACACTTCTACCAGTGTTGAGGAAGCTCTACAGAACCCCAAAGTAACTTAAATACCCAAAATGAAAATTCTAGCAAGTCCTTAACTATTTTTAAGGAAAACAGATTTCCCAAAGGAAAGACAAAGATGTGACAAAATGGACATGACAAGTTGCTATCAAACAGCTTAAGGACAAGGAGAGTAGCTGGCATCAGGCCCCTTTACATGCCCCCAGATAGTAGACAAAGAGAAGCAGTAGAGAAGCAGTGCTTGGAGAATAGTGCCTTTTAGAAGTTAAAAGCTTGTGCACATGCTCATGTACACAAACTATATACCACATTCCAGGATAGAGCACATTCTTATGACTAGATTACAAACTTTTAAAAGATGAGATTGGATGGCTATTTTTATATCCCTCTCCCACTCCCTTGCTATTTAATATTTATCCTCAAACTTCATTTTACACCAGGGATGTCAAACCCCTTGTGGGCCAGGATCCAGATTGTGGGGCTCCTTGATGTGGTTGCCAGAATCAGTGTTAGCACCAGAAGTCATGAGTTAACCATGCCACAAACTTGGCCAGCATCCTTCCCCAATGAAAATGTGGCTACAGCAGCCACAGCAATGGAAGTTAAGTGGTGGTAGCAGGGATTCCTTTGCCGCCGCCAACCACAGTAAGAAGCTCTGCTGGCTGGAGTATACTATAAATCAGATGCTATGACATAATTGCTAGCCCTATTACAAAAACTCCATTTCAAAATGATAGCTCGTCAGCCACAGGGAAGACTACAATGTTAATAATTCTATGGTAAAACAGCTAGTTCAAATACAATGCACTTACATATAAAAATGATGTTCTGATCAGAACAAACTAAACTAAACTTAGGACTAGAATGGACCTCCTGGGTTGTGGAGTCCAGTCTCCTGCTGCTGTAGGCTTTTTTTTTTTGTTTTTTTAAACAAACCGAAGCACTATCACTCTCCTTAAAATAAAATATAATTAAGGAAACTCTTTGTAAATCTATTATTTTAAGTTCTTATGACTATTCAGGTTTCAAATTAATTAAAAAAAAACATATTATTAACGTTATTTTAACATTTTTATCTGTAGTGTGTGAAGTCACAAGTTAGGAAATACTAGCATGAAGATCACCTTTCCAACCTCATTTTAGTCCCTTTGCACATATACGCATTATGATAGCACAGTTCAACCGATGACATTTTCTTCCATGGGGCCCCTGCCTCATCCACTGTACAAAACGGATGGTGCCCACTGATTAAGTTCTTATTGTTCAGTGAATGACTCTGGCCTTTACTCACTGTATCCTACTCAAACCCTGTTCTAAAAATGGTATTACTAATTTCCTAATGGGCTTTGCGCATCACTGTACTGAGTGCTCTACAAACCATTTATCTTCAATACCCATGTGAGGGGAAGGGGGGGGGCAGTATTATCCCCACTGTGAAGGTGAGAAACAACCTTAACATTTCTAGGCTTCAAGTGTCCATTAATAATGGATGTCCAGTTTGACACACTTGGAATCCAAGCCCACAGCCCCTGGCCCTGCCAGTGCCCCTCACTCCTGACCCACTGTCCTCCACTCCCAGCCTCCCAGTATGTGAGGAAGGGAGTAGGTGTGTGGAGAAGGCAGGGGGCACAGGCACTGTGTGTTGGGGGGGTCATGTGCCCCCCCCCCAAGATTTCTGAACCCACAGTGGGGGCGCAGGGCTGCAGGCGGGCTGGACTGGTTCTGAAGGAGCTGCCTCTGCAGCCCAGCAGGTGGGACCCAGCACATGAGGGATTGCCATGCCACTATGGTGAGGTGTGGAAGCAACACAGAGGTGTGCACTCTGCTTTGAGAGAGAAAGAGAAAATCACTTTCTCCTTTGAGAGAAAATCCGCCTTTCCTCCATTAAAGGAGAAAATGCACATTATCCCACAGCTAAGATCCCTGATCATAATGTATGTACAGAAGACGAACAATTTAAAGTTGCACAGGCAACATTAATTCTGGGGTTTCCTTAACTTTTGAGAGTGCTTGACTGTGCAACCTTAAAAAATTGTTTGAAATGTAAGGGGTTTTGCTGTGCAATTAAAAACAAAACAAAACACATACCAAACAACTGCATCCTTTTTTAAAAGTAATTTGTGCAGGAAATTTCCTTCTAAACCCACCTAAACATAACAGAACAGTAAAGCCAACTGCAGTTGTTTTATTCTATAGGCTTTTTTCTACTCCCTCTGCCTTAATAGCTCTACTCCCTTCTGCTCTCTTAGCCTTATTTAACTTGACAGCTTAACTTTTTTTTTTTTTTTTTTTTTTTAAAAA
>NW_017729002.1:17071937-17073520 GCF_001723915.1 Gavialis gangeticus
TCTCTTCCTTGGCTTCCTTGAGCATATTTAATGATTTCCTGACCTTCCAGCAGAAGGACATTGGCAGTGTCCTCTGTCTCCTGTTTTATCTGTGGCAAGCTAAAGGGTACTTTGGCTGTTTGGGGTACTTTGCCTTGTAGTTGCACACGAGGGCTGTTTCCACAGTTTCCAAGAACAGGTTCGCCAAGCACTTATCTAAAGTGGTCTAAAGCAGGTGTGATCCTGCATTGAGCAGGGGACTGAACTAGATGACTTTTTGAGAGCCCTGCCAGCCGTGCTTTTCTGTGAGTCAACCACACTAGCCTGGCACTCTTCCCAGTGGCCTTTCCTCTCTCCACCGCCCCTGCACTGCCCTTTGTATTGTGGTACAGACCTCAAAAGGCAGAAGGGACATCCAACACCTGCAGCTACTTGAAGGGGAGACTAAGGGGCAGGGGGTGGTGATAGGTGGCAGGAGAATCACAAGCCAATTTCTATTCATGCAATATTTGTTCTACTTTGAGTGATGGCAACCTTGTCCAAATAACCTTTGACATATACTCAAATTAAAAAAACTTGCATCTTTCCATATACAAGTTGATTGCAATTAAGAGTATCAATTTTAGGAAATGTTAAATGTTCTAAATAACTTGAACAACGTGCCCAAGAACAAAATGTCTGCCAGAAATAACTTTATCCTTCCAAAATGGACGTCGTGTTTAATTTGACAGCTTCCCCTTTTCTGAATCAGGTATGCATGTCATAATTTGTGTACAATGATAAAAAAAGAAGACTGCTCAAATGTATTCTTAAAAAAGCATATACAACTAAGCCTGTCACAATACTGACACACAAAAGCCTTTCCAGTACTTTACTTTTGGTTCGTTTTACTTTAATGAGGTTATTCTGTAGAAAATATAACTTACGTTGTTGGTTTCTTTTGTCACTGGCATTTTTCAAAGGAAGGCACACAGGACAATCATGCCGAGTACAATTCTTCCAGTGAGAGATGATTTGTCGTGAAGATGCACAATGAGCAACTAGAACAATGAGGTTTAGAGTAATTCTAGTATAAATGTTTTAAATAAAACTAATTCCATTTTCACAATCCCCCAATTTTCATTCCTATGTACTATAAATCCTTACAATCATA
Source organism: Gavialis gangeticus (assembly GCF_001723915.1). Classification (NCBI taxonomy): domain Eukaryota; kingdom Metazoa; phylum Chordata; order Crocodylia; family Gavialidae; genus Gavialis; species Gavialis gangeticus. Next base: position 17,073,070 of record NW_017729002.1, read on the forward strand.
AATAAACCAAATACCAAGACCTGAAAGAATTTGGTACTCTATAGGGTATTTTAATTAACAGGAAAAATTAGATTTGAAAACAACACCACAATGGTGCACTGACATGTAAGAACGTTTCAGTAGTGATCTAACAACTTCCACATACTGAACTGCAAGGTATCAAGTATGATGCAGATATATGAAATTGTCATAGAACTGAAACCTGCTATTTTGGAAGTAAAAGAGCATTAATAAAACAGGTGCCTGAAATTTTAGGCACTTAATTATCTCTTCTAAAAGGACAACCTTATGACAGTAGTAGGATAATATCTAGTGGCAAGAATGGGGTGAGAGGAGGGAGAAAGGAAAGCAAAAGTGTACCTCTTCACTTATATCAGGAAGAGAGACTGATAACCACCAGGGGGAAAAGAAGGCAGGCAGGCAAGCAAGCTACTGAGGAATATGTAAAAAG
>NW_017729002.1:17078520-17079339 GCF_001723915.1 Gavialis gangeticus
AAAAGGACAACCTTATGACAGTAGTAGGATAATATCTAGTGGCAAGAATGGGGTGAGAGGAGGGAGAAAGGAAAGCAAAAGTGTACCTCTTCACTTATATCAGGAAGAGAGACTGATAACCACCAGGGGGAAAAGAAGGCAGGCAGGCAAGCAAGCTACTGAGGAATATGTAAAAAGAAAAAAAAGCTGATACCGTCTAACAGTCTGATTTTAACAACCTGGTCTCACCTTGACAGGCTTTCCCTGCTTGACAATGTGTCATGTGATTGAGGACATTTTTCATAGTTCGACAGTGTGGGAGCGCGCAGGCTCGCACCTCTCCATTTGCTTGCTCTCGTCTCTGACATTTGTGGGCATGAAGCAGTAGAACCAGTTGCTGCTGTATCAGTTTGCGTTTCTCAGGATCTGCTGTTGGTCCGGTTGCCATGGCCTGTGTTGGTACAATTCCCACCTGCTGTACCTGGGTTTGCATCTGTGACTAAAAGAAAACATTTTAAGTTGTTAGGAAGTAAAATCCAAAAATAATTTTGTATTCAGTTATGTTTAAGGTAGAAGAGGATATATTCTAATAGGATAGGCTGTCCGTTTAACTAAAACCAGTATTCAAAAACTTAGATGTCAGTATTTAATTCTGAGAAATTATTCTCTCTTGAATCCTCAGAAGGATCTGGACTCACTTCTGCGGAAAGAGACAAATATTTTTTGTAAAGATAATTTATTAGGGCTGCACCAATAGAGATTATGGGGGCTGGTACTAATAGCCGATATTTAAGGAGTTATATCGGCTGATACCAATCCGATTTCTGATACAGCTGTGTG
>NW_017729002.1:17079637-17081688 GCF_001723915.1 Gavialis gangeticus
AGCTGGGGCTGGGACTGGAGTGGGCAGTGGCGACGTTGGGAGAGGAGCTAGAGGGGGCTGTAGCCACTCAAAATTTTGCTGTAGCCCTTCCATAGCTCTGTTCCCAGCACTGCTGCTGCCCGTCTTGTACAGGGAGTGGGGCTATGAGTGTGGGGAGAGGGGGAGGGGGCGCGCACTGCAGCAATATCTGCAGTGGCTGCAGCCCACTCCATAGCCCCCCTCCCGGCACCTCTGCTGGCCACCCTGAGCCCAGCCCCCAAGAAGAGCCTGGAGCAGCCCTGGCTCCAGCCTGCAGCTGTAGCCCCCTGCCCTGTACAGATCTGGGGGCACATGCCTCCCCCTTGCCCTCCTGGGGTGTGTGCAATGGCAGGAGCCGCCCCTTCCCCCCAACCCCCACCATGATGAGCCACAGCTCTATCCCATGCCCTGTCCTAACCCAGCTAAGCATTGCCTGCCCCTGCCCCCTCCCCCACTGCAGGGACCAGTGTGTGGGGCCCTGCTCCCGGACACAAGGAAGCCAGCAGCAGATTCGGTGGGGAGGGGGTGGACCGAGTGGTCGGACACGCCAGATTCGGTAGCAGATTCAGCAGTGGGGTTGCTGAGTGGCCAGGCGTGAAGCCCGTGGAGTCTCAGCTCCATGGGTTCCAAAGTGCGGGACCTGGCTGTTCATACCCCCAGGGACAGCCCTAGCTGTGGCTGCACACATGCATAGACATTTATCGGCCCAATTAATCGGTCACTTCAGTCTGATTTCTGATGCAGCCAATTTTCTTTATATTGGTACTGATCCGATATCGGACTGATGCATAGGTTCACCTCCATCATTTATCATCATAATTATAATAGGAGACGAGCACATTCACCACCTGAAAAGCAGGCCAAATTATTTAACTGCCTAAAAATGGAATTATAACTAACCTTATGGACCTAGTTAAAAAACAAAAAGCCACAGTATATCATAAATAGATTTCACCATCAAGGGCTCTTGTTGGTTAGTTCTTTACTGACAGGTCTAATACTAAAGTTTCAGTTCATTCACTTTGTGAAGCAAAGCTGTACTGCTACACAGTATGTCCACAGGTGGCAGATAGTAGAATAACCTTCAGGGAAGGTTAGCTGTGAAATAAGTGGGTTAATGCTGATGAATAAGCAGTTGTGGATCAAGCGGTGGCAGCACCACTACTATTTGCTGAGGACAGCAGATGACAATGCTTTCCCTCCTGAAAAGTCGCATATATCCTTTGATGGTGCTGTTACATGGTGAGTACAGGTCGCCACTATAATAAGTCTGCTCAGCCACGGGTCTACAAGTTCTCAGTGGTGGAGCAGGCAGAAGATGATGTTAGAATCTCAACAGCTGTGAAGGTGGATGAAGGCTGCAGCAGAACAAGATCCCCAGTTGTCTTGATCTCCTTGTCATTGGATCAAGGTCACATTCTGTCAAGAAGCTTCCACGTGGCTATGTGCAGCAGCGTCTCCGTAATAAAAGCAGCCATGCAGAGATGTCTTCCATGAAAGCAGCTTTTCCAGCACATTCCTAAAGCCCTTTGGTGAACCGCTAATAGTGACAGGAGCAGGACTGTGGGGTCTGGAAGCTCCTAGTCATGAACTGGCATAAAAACAGCACTTACAAGAAGGCTGTCTGTCACTTGGACTAGACAAAGGAGTGCAATTCAGCAGCTGTAACTGTAACTGGGCAGGACCTTCAGGATCCTTTCTGCTCACCCCATGTGGGGAGGGGGCCTAGAAAAGGTGCTCTAAACATTGCTTCAGACAGTATCTGTATTTCTTCTCAACTGCATCTTCATTGTCTTCAGTGTTAAACATTAAAATGTTTAATTTGGTGTTATTAATTGTCAACAGGAATCACTAAGATATACAGATGACATCAACCTTTCCACAAACCAATTTCTAGTCATGCAATTTTTGTGGAATAAACTCCCTCCAGAGGTGGTGCAATCACCTACCCTGGATGTTAGGCTTTCAAGGACACTGGACAGTCACCTCACTGGGGTCACTTGACCCTAGTTGTCTTCCTGCCTAGAACTGGG
>NW_017729002.1:17081698-17087180 GCF_001723915.1 Gavialis gangeticus
GGGGGGGGGGGGGGGGGGGGGGGGGGACCAATGATCTGCAAGATCCCTTACAGCCCCTAACAATTTATGAATCCAGTGGGATCACCTTCACTGCAGTCAAAAATGCCAGTGAAGATGCATCATTTTTGGGACCTGGAACATCAGGACCCTCATGGACAATCCTAAGAGTGAATACCCAGAGTGCCATACTGCCAGCAAGGCCTGAGAACTCAGGCCACGCAACATCGATGTACCTGCACTGAGCGAGACCCGGAGAGCAGAAGGGCAGCTCAAAGAACACATAGGTGGCTATACTTGCTTCCGGAAAGATAAACGGGAAAGAGAACGCCGACTTCATGGAAATGGTTTTTCCAGTACGAATGAACTCATAAATTAACTCAGTGAGTTCCCTATCAGAATTAATGAATGTTTCATGACTCGCCATCTTAAACTGGCAGGGAGCCAATGTGGCACCGTCATCAGTATATACGCCCCTTGACGCTGACAATGAAACCAAGAAGGAATTCTGTCAACCTTGATCAAGTCCTTTCTGATGTTCCAAGAGATGGACTTATTCTTCTCAGTGATTTCAAAGTCAGAGTTGGAAGGGATTCTAACCTCTGGAACAGAACCATCAGCAAGGAAGGAATAGGAAAGGTCACTCCAGTGGCATCCTCCTTTTGACCAAATGTGCAGAAAATGGACTGACCATCACCAACACCCTGTTTCGGCAGAAAAACAGGAACAAGGCATCATGGCAATGCCCATGATCTAAGCATTGGCACCTGACTGAATGTGTCATCATTCATGTCCAGGATCGCAGAGATGTTTCCATCACCCAAGCTATGCTAGGCATTGATGACTGCTGGACTGATCACTGACTCACTGATCCACTTGATTATGTCACTCAAACTAGCTCCTGAACTATGGCTGCAGCAGAAGCAAAGCTGACGGAAGATCAACATTGAAGAACTTAAGGACCCAGGCAAGCAAGACCTCTGTTCCACCAGTGCCTCAACAAAAAAAAAAAGTGAATTCCAATCAAGAACAATGGGAGAATGTCAACAGCATGCAGGGTGCCATCCAGGCCATTGTCATCAGTGCCTGTAAAGAGACATTTGGATTCTCAACCAGGAAACATCAAGACTGGTTTGAGAACAACTGGGAGATCCAAGAATTGACAGATTGCAAACGCAAGGCTTTTTGTGCTTGGCAAAATGACATCAAACCCAAGCAAAAGAAACTTATTCTCGAAACAAGCCAAAGCAGAGTTCCAAAGGAGGACCCACAATATGGTGACAAACGGTAAGACTAAGGCAATTCAACATCTTGCCAACATCCATGATATGCATGGTTTCTTCAGTGCCAAAGGCATCTATGGTCCAAGCACTTGGGGATTAAACCCCTTGAGACCTAAGGATGGAGGAGACCCAATTAAGGAAAGGGGAGCCAGCAACACCCAATGGAAGGAGCATTTTGAAGACCTTCTCAAATCAAGACAGTTGTTGACGAGAGTGTTCTCAATATCCTGCAGCACCCAGTCAGAGAGGATCTTGGAATCACTCCGACTCATGATGATGTGAGGACAGCCATCAACCAGATGAAGCATGACAAGGCATCTGGAGTGGCTGGAATTCCCGAAGACATCTTCAAGCAGGGGGGAAAGGAGTCCATATCACAGCTTTGTGCCCTCATCTTAAGGATCTGAAATGAGGAGGAAATCCCAGACCATCTCAGGGACGCCACAATTGTGACAAATCTTTAAGAAAAGAAACAAGTCTGACTGTGGAAACTACAGAGGGATCGTCTTGCTGTCTACCACAGGAAAGATCACTGAAAGAACCTTCCTGAACCATTTCCTTCCACTTGTTGAAGAGCTCCTCCTAGAATCACAGTGCATGTTTAGGGCATCAAGAGGTACAACTAATATGATTTTCACAGCTCACCAGCTGCAGGAGAAATGCTGGGAACAATATAAGCTTCTCTACATGGTTTTCTTTGACCTCACAAAAGCTTTCAACTCTGCCAGCCAAAGTGTTGTGAAGGATCCTTCTGAAGTAAGGGTGCCCACCAAAATTTGTCACCATTCTCTGCCACCTCCATGACAGTAGGCATAACTGGTGGTGCAGTGGTTCTCAGTAAGGGATCTATCACAGATCATTTTGAGGTTAAAATGGGAGTTAAGCAAGGCTGCATCATTGCTTCAACACTCTTCTCACTATTCCTTGCCGCAAAGCTATATCCGACTATCAACAAGCTTCTGCCAGAGTGGAGCTAAACTATATAACTGTGCGAAATTTTGCCGGCTGTTTCGTTTCAAGCTCGAAACAGCAAAATTGAAATGAAATGAAAGGCTCTGAAATGTTTCGAAAGTTTCAAGTTTTGAAGCAGAAGCTAGGCTTGCTTGCAGGGAAACAAAGTAAGGAGAGGAAGGAGGAAGAGGAAGGAAAGACTGCTCTCATAGTGACTGGGTAGCTGGCCAGTGACTGTGATCCTTCTCTGAGGTCTCTTTCAATCTCGATGCTCTGATGGAAAAAACAGCATAAAAAGTAGCACTGTTTGAACTGAGTTGCTTTTTGCCTTGGGGTCAGTTACTGAGCTGTGTCTTCCAGCAGGTCAGCAGCATCAGACAACAAAGGCTATCATTCACTTCCTACTTGCTAGCCTAGCAAGTGGGATTCACCTTTTGATTTCTATACCCTTTCATTTTATTATATTCATTCATTCATTCATTCATTCATTCATTCATTCCTTTCAATTTATTCCTCCCCCAAAATCCTCTTTTTGTTAGTCTATTTTGATTCTTTTCCCCCAGAAAAAAAATCTGTGCTCTCTCAGTGTGCATTCCATTCACTGTGCAGGGGAGCACAGCATATATTGCATTTTATAATGCAGAATTTATACAGGAACACATATGTACATTTATATATTTTATTTACTACATACATACATTACATAAATACACATACATATACAATTATCTACATATATAACATAAATCAGATTATATTATAGAAGAACACACATATTTTCCAACACACCAAGGCAAAGACACTATGAAACACACCATGAAGTGTGCTGGAAAGGCAGCTGGCAAACTTTCAGGGAGAGGCGGAAAAGGAGGTAGAGAGACAGCTGCCTCCTCCCCCCCACTCCCCAAACTGAGACACAGCCTCTTTGCTACAACAAGCAGCCATGAAGCTTCCACTGGTTCTACTGGCAGCAAAGAGAGGAAAGCAGTGCCACTGCCTGAGTCTGCATCCCCTCCAAGAGCACCAGACATAATCACCTCCAATTCCACCATGACAACAAGCAGCACCAGCATGACAGTGTCCTCCACCCCCCAATTCACTTTCCATGCTGACCGTTCCTGTGCCAAAAGAAGAGCTGGTGCTGGATCTCAGTGCCCTAACAAAGGAAATTCTGGGGAAGGAGGGGAAAACTGGCTGGGTTTGTGCTCAACCCCCCTCAAGTTTCCCCTAGTGCCAGGTCTCCTTCCGAGAAGGCACTTTGGAGGAGGCTCAGCTGAGTCCACTCCTCTTGTTGGTGTGCCTCTGCCTGCTGAGGAGGGGGAAAAGGCAGCATCCGCACATGCACCCGCACCCCAGAAGCGAGGGTGTAGTGTGGTCTAGAATCATTCTGAGCTGGCAGATGATCCCACATATGCTGCCTGCCTGCACTGACGAGTCAAAACCAGCCAGGGCAAGGGAACAAAACACATGAGCAACACGGGGATACCAGTGCATCTTCTCAGGCACTACCCCCTTGCTCCTCCTCAGTTTGGCACCAGTGGAAGCGTGCCCAGAAAAAGCCCCCCTCTCGCTCCAAAGCCCCCGTTCCCCTGAAGCACAGGCAGAAAGGGGGACATGTTGCAAAGGCGAGAGAGATCACCGAGACCACTAGGTAGATGCTTGCTGTGGATGGCCAACCCTTCTCTTTAGCTGAGCAGCCAGGGTTCAGGCGGCTCACAGTGCTCGTGGCCCCATCATACCAAGCGCCTTCACGCACCATCTTCAGCAGGATGGTGGTGCCCTCCCTGTATGAGGCATGCAGGGAGTACTTGAGGGAGTAAGTACGTGGCCTTACATTTCACCTCGGACATCTGGAGCAGCCAGGGTGGAGATCATTCATACCTCTCCCTTGCAGGGTACTGGTGTGACCGGTCAGGCTGTCAGCGGGCTCTCCTTCAAGCCGAGGTGATAGATGAGTCCCACACGGCAACTGAGATCATGGGGACCATGAACTGCTTGGTGCAGGGGTGGCTCATTGGACAGGGTAAGCTCACCCACAGCTTCATGGTCACAGACAACAGGGCCAATATGGTCAAGGCAGTCCGTGATGCCAACTTTGTTGGCACCTGCTGTGTGGCACGCAAGTTCCACCTCATAGTCAGGGATGCCTTGGAGGGGGACACGGCTGCTGGTAACAGCACCAGTACCACCAGCAAGCTCATTTCCAAATGCAGGAAGGTGGCAGGCTACTTGCAACAGAGCATCAAGGGGGCCAAGATGCTGTGGGACAAACAGGCAGAGCTGAACATCCTGCAACACAAAATCATGCAGGATGCGGAGATTCAGTGCACCTCCACATACCTGATGCTCGAGAGGCTGGTGGAACAACAGAAGCCTATCCATGAGATGGCCTTGCTCAGGGAGACTGGGATCAGTGGACCCCTTAACAGAGTTGAGTGGGATACCATTTGCCAGTTCTTCGTGGTCCTCAAGCCCTTCCTGGAGGCCACTGAGGCCCTGGGTGCTGGCGATGCCCTCCTTAGGCAGGGCATCCTTGTAGTGAGGGAACTGACAGAACCAAATGGAGAAGTTCCAGGAGATCAATGTTCCTGGCTGGAGCAAGCCGCTGTCACCAGACATGCAGGCAATGGTGAGGCGGCTGAAGGAGGGCTTTAGGAAACAGCTTGATCCCTTGCGGTCCACTACGGTCCACGTGCAGGCTGCCATGTATGACCTGAGGGTGAAGGGGAGCATATGCAGCAGCCAAAGCCTGGATCAGTGGATGGAGGTGCTGATGAAAACACAGTCAGGGAGGCAGAAGGACGGAGGTGGGGCGACGTGGAAGAGGGGGATCCACTCTCCCATGCCAGCACACCATCTACCAGCCAGTCTCCTCCTCCACCACAGGTGCTGCCAATGTGGGCCAAGGGCATGGCTTCCATGCTGGGGTCCAGAGGCACCAGACCCCACCAGCAGGCAGGTAGCGCTTAGGCCTTGGTGGCTGCCTCTCTCAGCAAGGATGTGGAGCCACTGCTGTACGACCCCTTGGCCTACTGGGCAAGCCGCAGCCAGATGTGGCCAGATCTGGCTATGGTTGCCCAAAAACACCTGTCCTGTCCACCGACCCGTGTTCCAAGCGAGAGGGTGTTCAGCTTTGCTGGTGATGTAGTGACACCCCACCGCACCTCCTTGGATCTTGGTTTAATGGAGCAACTGATGTTCCTCAAGACGTGGTTCCCATCTACAAAAAGGGGAGAAAAGAGGACCCGGGG
>NW_017729002.1:17087597-17089789 GCF_001723915.1 Gavialis gangeticus
GACCACCTTACTGGGGTCATTTGACCCCAGTGCTCTTCCTGCCATGGCAGGGGGTCGGACTAGATGATCTGCTCAGGTCCCTTCCGACCCTAGAAACTATGAAGATGAACCTCCCACTGCTAGGTTTCCCCAAGCTCCAGGTGCAAACGGAATGCCACCCTCCTCACTCTCTCCATACCATTTCCTTTTTTCATTTTTTTAAAACCATTTAATGCCCCGCTCTCAGACCTGGAGGCAGCACTCACTGCATCACCAGCCAGCCGGGGAAGAACATGTCCCTGCTGAGCTCCTGTGCCAGGATAAATTTGGAGGTATGGACTGGGGCTATAGGGGAGGAGGCAGCCCCAGGTCCTGGGCATGAGCACTAGAACTGCACTCTGCCAGGACTGGGAGGCCTGGTGGGACTGCCGGCAGCACAGCAGCCCCAGGAAATGCCAGGACCAAGGATCTCCCTGGTGAAAGGTGGGTAAGGAGGTGCCATAACCTCCAACCATCACATGTACACACACAGTCCTGGCTGGGGAAAGCCCAGACCTGTCACATCTTTGACAGGCCTGAGGCCTGCTGGCTGCAGTGGAGTTGTGAGGCTCCAGGTGAGCACAGCTTAGTTGCCTGGGATGCCAGCTTTTGGGTTGAAAAACCTTTCACCAGACTGAAGAAGCACCTGCAGTTGGATGGTGCCTCGATGGAAGGAATAGTAAAGAAGCCAGAGGATGGCATGTAATGCAGGCAACAAAGCCAGTCAGTAAAAATGGAAATTGAGGCATCAGGGGGTGAGGAGGGAAGGGGGATGTAGCAGCACAGGTGAAAGTGGGGAGGTACCTGGGGAGTCAGATGTCCTGCAGGTGGTGTAGCCAGCAGGGCAAACAATATTCTGGCATGCATCAACCAATGCATCTCAAGCAAAACCAAGGAAGTGATTCTTCCACTTTTCTCAGCATTGGTGAGACTGCAACTGGAGTACTGCGTCCAGGTCTGGGCACCGTACTTCAGTTAAGACATGGAAAAGCTTGCAAGGCAAACCACACAAGAAAAGGCCGAGGGACCTGGGTCTCTTCAGCCTAAAAAAGAGAAGGTTGAGAGGGGACCTTGTAGCAGCTTAACACTATATCAGGAGAATACATCAAGGGCTCAGCAAATAAATGTTCACCAGGGCACCCTTGGGGAAAACCAGGAGTAATGGTCACAAACTCCTGGAAGACCATTTCAGGCTTAACACTAGGAAAGACTTCTTTCACAGTTAGGATGTCCAGACTGTGAAATAAACTCCCTCCAGAAATGGTGCAATCACCCACCCTGGAAACCTTCAAGAGGAGACTAGACAGTCACCTTGCTGGTGTCACTTGACCCCAGTTATCTTTTCTGCCCAGTGCAAGAAGGCTGGACCCAATGATCTTGCAAGGTACCTTTCAGCCCCTAACAATCAATGGATCTATGAACATAGGAAAATACCCTCTCCATAGAAGAAAAATAATACAAGTTAATTTGAATTAACCTTGGGGAAAAACTGCAAACTTCCCTACAAATGGTCTGGATTACTCAAAAAAGACCCACAGTAAAAGCTATCTAAAGAAACATGTCTAATTTCCAGTAGCTCCACTAAGTAAAACACTCATTAAAAATGCATCCTTAAACAAAGTGGGAACAAGATTATGGATAAAGACTCAGAAGGCAGGAAAAAAAGGGAAGGAAGGAAAACTCAGGGAAGTAAGTGAACATTACTTCAGGATATCAGGCAAAACTCAGCAACCAGATTACTGTCATCCTGAAAACGGACAAACTGGTAGGATACTTTCTAGGTAAGCCTAAAACAAAACAAACAAACAAAAAAAACCACACCAAAATGCTAACTCCACTCGATAGTGTGTGGAAAGAGGTCCTTCATATAGGCCTTTCTGGAAAAACACTAGGACCTGCAAAAGACAGCCATTTCTGTTGCTGAACCCAAAGCCAAGTGAATCAAGGTGCTCAGTGACACTTTGGAAGCTGCAGTGTCTTGACAGTGTTGGGGTCTTCATTGGTCAGCTGCCTATACCATGTAGGAACATATAAACTTCCTCTACTGCAACTCCTCCATAGAAACCATGCGAGCTAGAAAGAAGTGTATAAGCACGGGTTCATCAGCGGCAGGTCCTGTCAGACCAACCTGGTGGCCTTTTACGACCAGATCACTAAATCATTGGATGCAGGGG
>NW_017729002.1:17089865-17096008 GCF_001723915.1 Gavialis gangeticus
CAGCTTCCAAGTGAGGTGGTGCAGGCTCCCACCCTGGGGGTTTTTAAGAGGAGGTTGGATGACCACCTTACTGGGGTCGTTTGACCCCAGTACTCTTTCCTGCCATGGCAGGGGGTCGGACTAGATGATCTGCTCAGGTCCCTTCCGACCCTAGAAACTATGAACTATAAACTATAACTACTAAGTATCAGTTTCATCTTACTTCTGAAACAGAAACTTCCTAAGCTACTGAGCAACAGACACAAACAAGCATGCTGTCCTTAATTTAACAGAAGTGAAAAAGTTCCTTGGTACCACTACTGAGATGACAGATGAAATCATTCTAGTTTTCAATAACCTGTATATCAGAAAACTATTCAAACCCTTTAAATCAAAGGATGTCTACCTCTCCTTATTAAAGAGCACATATTTCAATAGTACACGGGTATCTTGCAGCAGTTTGAAGAAGTTAATGAAATAATTTTCCTCCTTTCTTTCCAAAAGATAAAGTAAGGGTTAAGTTTTCATTTTTAATGTATTACCACCTTCTTTCTTTTCCTACTACCACTCCACTCTTGCTAGTTTCAGAACCTCTCTTCTTTCTCTCTCTCCCTATCACAGATGTGGAAACATTTAGCTCAGAGAGTGACTTTTTACACTTCATTTCTAGGGCAGAAATACGTGGTCATTCAAATTCTCTCCAGCAAAAAGTTCTGGGCCTTAGCCTGGTTCAAATAAAAATGAATTTTTTTTTACATACTTAAATCTTGTTTTGTACAATTTCATAATTCCTGAGAAACACAGCTGTCAAAGAAAGGTGACCTCAGAGGTGCATTCTAAGGTACAAGGGACAACTGAGTAGAATATCCAGGTAGTATGCTTTTGTCAGCTGGTATGGAAGGAAACTGGATTATTTCTAAGATCTTTTAAAGTTTTGAATGCTCACATATAGATCTAACAAGATGCACCTACTCAAACTGGAGGTCAAGGTACTGACCATCCTAAACCAACACTTGTATAATAAGATGATACGCAATTCTCTGGCCAGTCACAGAAGGAAGGGTTTGGTTTTTTTTCGCCAGCTTTCTGTTAAAATGTGCGTATTTATGAGCTGTGAGGAATCCAGGGCCATCACCGGTTGCTATTCAATTTGAAAACTTCTCAATTAATGGTAAGCAAGTAACTCTTCAAAAAATAAATGTCTGCATTTTTTCCCCTCACAACAGTGGGCATTTAGATACACGCATGTGCTGCAGTGCTGGGCGCTTTCAAAAGTACCCAGCATTGCGTTGCAAGCATTTGTATAAATGGCAAACCTTGCACCAGCATGCAGAAAATGACAGCGGCGCACTTTTGAACTAACACACATTGAAGGTGTCTTAGTTCAAAAGTGCACTGCTGTCATTTTCTGTGCTGATGCACATTTCGCCATTTATACAAATGTATGCAATGCAGCACCAGGCACATCAGCTTGCATACTTCGCAGACTTAATTAATCAAGTCTGTTCCGACGTGCTGGATTTCTGGCGTGTTGAAGTGGACAAAGATGTGTATAAATGCCCAATTTTTGTAGATGTGAAGATATTTAAAAATCTTCCATGACTTCATAACCCTTGTCAAATAAAACCCTCCCTTACTTTGTCATTTCTCCGTTCAAAATCACATTAGGCAAATCAAATAGATACATCTGGAACCTGACCGCCATAATCCAACAAACAGTTTACTATATAACACTGAGAAACTGCAGTAAAAATCACAGAAAAAGCTTCTTTCACTGATATTAGAAAAACAGAATTGAGAAAGCTCAGGCCTTCTGGATACAGCTGAGGAATGGATGGTTTATTAGATTCTAAAGTAATATTCTCTAACTCCATCTGCTGGTAAGAAGGTTAACTATGAAAACTAAAACCAGTATTCAGAATGTACAGTGGCCAACCTCTTACATGTATTATTTGCTATCCAAACAACTCACAAAATGTCACAGATTTACTAGTTTTGAAATGTCCTTATGCCTTGATATGCAACACTGTATGTACTAAAAGATTTGAGGCAGTTTAATGGAAAATACTAAAAAGCATCTACCTCAGTTCACTGGTCTTTGCAGTGAACCTAATAAGGGGTCACAAGGATTCCTGCAACTCATCTGAATGTTAATGAAAAGAGCTAATCCAAATTACTTCAATTCCTCCCCCCGACGAGGTTTCACACTTTTTCCTACACCACACACCTTAACTTCATTGAATTCACTCTTACTAGGCTTCCTCTGTCATAAAACCTAAAACAATTTAATAAAGGAGTGTCACACACAATGAAATGGTGTAAACTAGGAGTGTTTTAGCCATTTCAGTGTCCTTTTGCCACTACATAACTACTAGAACTCACCTCACTCTTGTTTGTAAAATGCTTGTAGAAGTAGTCAAGGCGTTATGAAAGGCATGAGACCTCAAAAGTACATTTCAGTGATACTTCAAGTTTGCACATCAAAAGAGGTCCTGAAGGGTTGTCCTTTACCCACTTGTTTTCCAGGACTTCATCACTTTGCTACCTCAAAGAAGCATCCATTTTATAATTCAATATCTAATACTGACTGAAAGCACTTAACTCACTAGGAAACTATTCCCTTTCTGGGATGAGCCACTCAAATTCTCTCCTACACTGGAGTGGACAGACCACATTTTTGGGGCCCTGTAAGTCAAGAATAGTATTGAGTCCCTTGGCAAACTTCTTTGCTTTCCTTATACAAAAAAGAAGGGTAAAAGATGTGACCTTGTAGGCAACTCATTGCCAAAAACAGCAACAGGGTGTTTCAGGTAGAGGTGGTCTACTCATGTCAGAAAAGTCATGCTGCCAAACTGGCAAGTAGCATGTGTAGCTGCCATATTGGAATCCAAAATGGCTGCCACTAATTCACATTTTTTGGTCAACATTTCAGCCCCTAGGAGAGTTAGAAAAGTAATTTCAATGACAAAACCAAGATTGTATGAACAAAGATGACTCATAACATTGCCATCGTAGTAGCCATGTTGGATTCCAAGATGGCTGCCAAGAATTTACAGTTTTGTTCATTATTATACCCTAAAGGTTACAAAATTGTACTTCAACTCTGTTCTGTTCCACGTTACCTTGACATGAAAACCTCCAGCAGAGACTGTTGACAAGGCAAATGTTTGCCTTTAAGCAAACATTACAATGGAGCCAATAGCATCACTAAGTTCAGCAAAGTGCAGGAGGTACGACTTGGAACCTGTAAGGTGCATCGTATATCTCAAAGTAGGTTCACAGTCACTCGTTATCCAAAGCACATCTGTTGGAACTGCGCAAATAAACAAGGCACCTGTTCAACATGGAACAGTTACCAAATTTGACACCTCTTATGGCAGTATTCTTGACAGACTATCACGGTGTGTTGATCCTGCGCTGCAGCATTCCAAAAGCCTCAATTGGAACGGTTCTTTCTACAGTTTCTACAGTTCTCTTACAAACAAACAACATATTAAGAGACTGGTAACAAAGTCATGCAAGGTAGAAGATGAAAGGAAAATCCTACCAAAAACATCAAGTGAAGAACTTGCTAGGAGATCAAGTAGATCATCTACTCCAGCAGTTCACTGGAGGATGTGAATATTCTGCCAGAAACATTCTAATAAGAGACTGAGTCAAGTGTTGTTGTTTAAATCAGCCAATGCAATACACAAGCTGGCAGAGAAGAATGAAGTGTTACATTGCCAAATTGGTGTCAAGGATCTAACAGCTGCTGAGATATGTTACTATCCTGGAGGCAGGTTGAAGTAACAACGTGTTCCTAGTTGCATGTGGAGATTTGCGCACACAGTTTTTCTTCTTTCTCCTGAAGCAAGAGCATGGTGCTAAGTGACTGATGAACTAGATGCAGCTTTTGAATGGAAAAATGCATAGTCTAAAAGATATACTTGAAAGATACTGCACTTCAGAAGATGAAGGTGGTGAACATCCTCTGACCATATTGAAGCAAATGAAGCAAGCGCTTCAGACTTACTACAACACAACCATTCAGTTTCAGCACCAAAGAAGTGCAAATTTCCCCTCCTTGTCTTCCAAACTGTGACAACTGGTAAAGCCATATGAGCAGTTGTAACTTCTTATAAAGTGAGGCAGTGCTGTTCAGAAGAGTTCTCAGACACACAAAACTTATACTATGTTCCTGTTTTTAGATCAAAACAGATCTGAAAGTTATAGTTGGCATGAGGGGATACAGCAATCTGAATGAAGAGCAAGCCCAAAAATATAAAATATGTTCCTGTGAGCCTTTATACATCAATCCATTTGATTTTGGAAGATGACAAAGATGACTTAGATGTTGAAAATCTTACACAAGATAAGAATCTAGACAGAGATGTACTAAATGTGTGTCAGGATTTGGTTTACCTGCAATCAAGGGGAAAAAGCTAACAACAAAACATGAGTTAGGCTTGCTGATGCATCATACAACTAGATCTAAGAAACTGGTAATCTCCACGTTGTGGGATGCAGCATACTGTACGATCACTGCTGAGAAAAACTTAAAAGAATTTTGGTAAAATGAAGTTCCCTCAAGGAATCTTGTTCCCGGTCATTTTGTTCAGTTTTCATCAGACAAAACTGACATCTTGGAGGAGACACTGGATGGAAGACAAACATTTTGTGCAACAAATTGTAGCATTTCAAAGAGGACAATCAAAACTAGCTGAGATTGAAGAAAGCACCAACAAAATAGATGCATCACCTGAATTTAACAAAGCCATTCCAGTGAGGACGACCTGTTACAAGACACTGAAACCTCCCATCCATAGTACAGGTAGCATAGGTAGTTACATGAATGAAAAGCCTGACAACACAGCTGTTCAAAAGATGTCTGGGTAGAACATCAGCCAACAACCACGAGACGGTTCCCATACCAGAGTGGACAGCGCTTACTGTTCCTATACCAGAGTGGACAGAAGTTTTTTTTCTGATGATACGTCACTACCATTGATTGTTGGATTTTGTCCCATGCTGCCTGCACCAGCAACTGAGTACACCACCATTTGGACTGCAATCGTGCAATGTAAAATAATTGTAGGATGCCTGGTACAACAGTGCACATTCGATCAGACACTGAATTGCAAAGCAAATGAACACGCACGCACTCAGCCAGAAGAGACTGAAGGAGTAATTATTTGATTAGCATATCATCATGGTTTACTTAACAGCCACTGGTCAGCATTTCATCACTACAGGACTTGAAGACTGTTGGACAGAAAGCAGATTATTTTCAGAAAACACCGCCACCAACATAATAAAAGGAAAATTGTACAACCGTGCCATCAGAACATACAAAATAACATTCAAAGTAATAGGGCATATTATGATAAACAAATACATTGTATGGTTGTCCAGTTCAAGCAAAGGATTAGATTATGATGTCATTGACCAATTTTCCAGTAGCAAAGCCGCTGCATTCAGACACAATGTCTAAGTGGGAAGGAGTGCAGTGAAAGAACCGTTAGTACATCTACATCTGCTGACAACTGTCACTACTTCAAGAATTTGTGGAAGAACACTCCCATCAAGGTGTTCTGTACTGGATGAACTATTTGGAAGTAATCAATACCTCCTTTGTGTTTCATCAAGGCTGAACGTGAAGGAAACTGGCATGAGGATTTATGTGCCTTTGACAAAATGCTTCTGCTGATAGCTGTGCATGATCATACCAATTACATGAGACGGAACACAGTATATTTTGCATGTATGAAGGATTTAGCAAATTTTGCTCCTATGATATATACTGACTTTAGGGAAGGAGGATTCGGGCTCAATACAACTAATCTGACACTTGTAAACATTTCAACTGACCAGGCAATAACGCACATTAACAAGGTTTGCAAAACTGCCGGTGGTATAGTAAACACGCAATGAATCAGTTAGAGAACAATGGGGTTGAACTACAATGGAAGAGGTCACACCTAAATGAGATGGTAAATCAAATGTCTGGGATCAATAAAACAGCATCTTTCAATCATAATGAAAGACAAAGGACATGACTGAAATGAGATTACAATGATATCAGGTTGCTACAAGAGCAGTTTGAAAGGTTCCACTTGTTTAAGGTTTCCAACGACGAGCTGTTATGCATGTCTGCAGGAGATGTTGTGCCGGAAGATACTGCG
>NW_017729002.1:17101008-17103003 GCF_001723915.1 Gavialis gangeticus
TGATATCAGGTTGCTACAAGAGCAGTTTGAAAGGTTCCACTTGTTTAAGGTTTCCAACGACGAGCTGTTATGCATGTCTGCAGGAGATGTTGTGCCGGAAGATACTGCGTTAGATATTCTGAATGCACAAGACAAAGAGAAATTGTGAACACCATTATCCAGAAATGTCTTACTGCAAATGCTACCAAGAGCTTCTATGCAAAACTGAAAACCTTCAAAGCTTCTATACAAAACCGAAAACCTTCCATTTCAAAACTGAAAACCTTCAACGATGTGAAGTCAACTATAGAACAGTGCAGCAAAATGAAACAGACACAGAATGCAAAGGAGATCCAGCAAAGGCTACTTGCAGCAGTTGCAGCAGGTAGAAGGTTTGATGTGTACTCTCTCCGACAGCACAAGCTGTCTGGATACCCTCCATTACTTTTTCAATTTGATGAAGTGCTCAACGTGGCTGACAAAGCAGCCTTGTCATGGTTCTTGATTGGAGATAAAGCAATAACTGTTCTGCCAGAAGCTACTTCTGAGAAATCAGTTGTTATTGATGCCATGGCTCTTGTACAGACAATAGGAAAGCCGAAATTTACATGAACATCTGGAGATTTGGCTGATTCCTTTGTGCAACAAGTGTTTGCCAATGATGCCAACACTTGCGACCAAGTCCACGTTGTCTTCAATCAATATATATCGCCACCCATAGACGCAGACACAAGAATATTCAAGCTACTAGGCCAATTCACAGAATCATTAGCAGATCTTTTCTCGTACCAGCATCATGGAGTAGTTTTATATCATTACCAGCGAACAAAACCTAGTTAATTTTTTAAGTGAGGAACTTCTTAAAGAACTATGCCAATGTTTCCAAAGTGAATGAATGCTCATTGTTGGTGGTTTCGCTGACGGAAAAGCAGAGCACTTTGGCTCATGTAACATTTCACAGCACTGTTCACAGCAAAAAGCGGCAGACACATGAATGCTCTTACACTGCAGACATGCAGTCAGTCAGAGATACTCCTGTCCAGTGGTCTCCTGTGATGACACAGGCATACAGGTCCTTCTTCTATGGTATAATCTTGTCCCTACGCTTTGGATGAAGAGAAGCAACCCAGTAAGATCAATTCCAGTTCATGATATTGCATCAGAATTGCCCGAGCCAGCTCTTGCATCTCTAGTTGGATTCCAGAGGGTCACTAGTTGTTACACCACCAGCCAGTTCAACAGGTCATGCTGAGAAGACTGCTTGGAAAGTGTTCATTTAACATTCACATCTATTGGCAGGTCTAAGAAGTAGGCCTGATGTTAATAAGGATTTGTACAGTTGTGCAGAGAAGTTTGTTATGTTGCTGTATCCGCCATCAAGATCTTTCATGACCCTTTTGCATGTTAGGGTGAAATTATTTCATCAAGTAAAAGCTCTGGATAATCTTTCACCTATGTATGACTCCTTTGTGCACTATGTATATACAGCCAATTATCAAAGTCTTGTTTGGCAAAGTGCGCTTGAACCTAATCCACCATTGCCATCACCTTACCAGTGTGGTTGGCAAGCTGAAAATGACTTATGTTTCCATCATAAACATTCTTGATGACAAGTTGCAAGTACAAGATGGAATGCCAGGGACCAGGGTGCTTGAGCAAGCCGGTTAACGCGCCCTGCACTCCCAGCTGCGAGTGCTAGGAGACAGCATGTTGCAATCCATATTTTAACTACAGGGATTCAGAAACAGATTCAAGTGATGAAGAGAACTGAAAAACTGCAATTACTGATTGTATTAATGTTATATATACCATTGCATTACCATTATATCACCAATACATTAGACCAGCAGTTCCCAAATTGTGGCACATGTACCACAGAGGTACATGGAAGGCTGGTGGGTGGGGCCTCACACACCCAGAGTCCAGGAGCAGCCTGCTGCACACAGCCAGCAATGCAGCACTAAATGTGGAGCAGAACCCAGAAGGTAAGTGTGCTGCGGTGGGGGTGGGCTGTGG
>NW_017729002.1:17104324-17108364 GCF_001723915.1 Gavialis gangeticus
CACCTTCACAAATTCCCACCCCCTACAAACTCCACCCCCACTTACCAACCATACAAGGTACCTGCATAATTTTGAATTTTTAGCCATGCAATTAAAAAAAATTAATGGCAATTCATCGTGATCAATTGTGCAATTAATCGTGATCAAATGTTTAATTTTTAACTGTTTTATACAACTACCATAACTGATAAAACAATGTTTTATGATTACTAAAGGTTTTGATGTTGTTTTAATACATAGTCTGTTACCTATGTGTATGAAAAATTCGCTGGTGGTCCTTAAGCCTATATTGTTTTAAATTGTTGGTATGGGAACCGCTGGATTAGACCATTACATTTGCATATTTCCTTGAGCCAAATATATGTACATGTTTAATAATATATAACTCAGTGGTAATTAATTTGACTTATCTATATTCTGACATAAAAAAGAAATTGTATGGTCTTATTTAATATCTCAGACAAATATGGTAACCTGAGATATAATGCCTTCAGTACTGCAGTTCTGGTATAAAAATTGTAGTAATTGAATCTGTGAGGTTTTAGTATTAGTGTTGTTTACCAGGTGTTTTTAACTGCATTGAGTCAATATATACGTGCTAATGTGTCAGCCATCTTGGAATCCAAAATGACTACCCCACAACTGAAATGTTATGATTGATCTCTTCAATTCATACCATGTTGGTTTTGTCACTGGAATTAATTTTCTAACCCTACCAGCGGTGAAATATTGACCAAAATGTGAAATCACAGCAGCCATTTTGGATTCCAATACAGCAGCTACATGCACTACTTGCCAGACTGGCAACATGGCTTCTCTGACACGGGTAGACCACCTCTATCTGAAACACACTGCTACTGCTTATGGCAATGAATTATCCACGACAACAAAACCTAGAACCCTTACTGGTCAATTTATACCCTACTATCCAGACCACATGCAAAAACAGTTTGAAAACTTTAACAAATGTGCGTTTGCCCTTCTTTCAAACTGCGTGTCTCATATGATCTGCTGATCCTCTCCTTTTGCATGTATTCTGTAATTATATCATCATGCAATAAGCTGGAGTGCTGAAAAAAACCACAATCTCTACCTTGTAAGGTGCCAGAGCACCGGCATGCCAGAAAACCAAAACTGGGATAGGGGGTACATGGGAGGATACACTGCATATTAATATAGTTAATAATCATAAATGTTGCTTTTTTTTTTAAACAGAAAAACAGGTTTTCTAATAATTCGAAGCCTTGTGACAAAAAATAAAACTTCATATACTACCTTTGTTCTTGTGTGTTCTTTTATGTTAAGCATGTTGTGATGAGACAGAGAAAAAAAGAGAAAGAAAAAAGAAAAGGAGACATAAAAAAGAGATAAAGAAAAAAAAAGATTAGAAAGGAAAAAGGAGAGAGAAAAAGGAGACAAAAAAGGGGAAAGTAAAAAGAAGAGAAAGAAGAGGAAAAAAAGGGGAGAGAAAAAAAAAGAGAGAGGGGGAAAAAGGAGAGAAAGAAAAAAGAGAGGGGGAAAAAAGGAGAGTGCGTCCCTCGCCACCAATGTCTCCCCAACACTATTGGCTGTGGCTCGGGCCCATTGGTGGACAGCAGTGTCCGGCAGAGGGCAGCAACGACACTCCAGCAGCAGCTGCCAAGGCTGGGACGCTCAGGCCTCCCTCGTGGTCCCAGAGCAAGGGAAGCCCTGGCCCAGTTGTGGCTCTCAGATGGACTCCCTGTCCCGCTCTGGTGGGGACAGCACTGGGGTGCCGATCGCTGAGGCTGGCCCTGCCTCAGGTGCCACTTGGGTGCCCCCACACACTCGCTGCAGCAGCCTCTGCTTACTACCTGGCCCCTGCCTTCGCAAGGGCCTGGCTGGGCCGGCCTGCCTGTGGTGCCTCCCCCTGAGTCTGCTTCTTCCTGCGCTGCCTCGACCCTGCCCTGAGCACCCGGCTCCAACACTTAGCACCCTGGTGCTGCTCCCACCCAGGTGGGACAGCATCTGTCCACCTGAGCCCTGGGCTCACCCACCAGCTGGGAGTCTACAGCACAGCTGCTCTGTGTAATGCCTGCCTGGGCCCCAGCCCCACCCTCTTGCAGCTTCTTCCAGGGCCAGAGGATGCAGCCTGGGGACAGGGGGCAGAATCAGAACACAGGCAGTGTCGCTGCCTGTGTTCTTCTGACTGCCCCCTGTGCTTGCCACAGCACTGGCACCTGTGGCTGCTTTGGAGAGCCCAGAGCAGCAACTTAAAACAATTTTCTCTCATGCCTCCTGATGTGCTGGGGAAAATGTCTCCACATGCCACTAACTGGCACGTGTACTGGGGGGTACCTATCCCTGCAATAAGCTATTTTTCCCCATGAGGCTGATGCCTCATTGAAAGCACAGAATAGACTGTGCTATCAGGAATCAAAGTTGTATAAGGAATAATACCATTGCACTTAGGATTGCTGAGTCACTTAACGCATTAATTTGAACATACAAAACAAATGATTCAGGGAACTAATGGAAGAAGAAAAGGTGGTCTTACAATTAAGGCCATCTTGGAGAACTGGATTTGATTCCTACCTTTGCCACAGAACTGCTGTGTAACAGACAGGAAAAAGTTTTGTTTTGTTTTTCCAAAACAATAGCAACTAACTGTGCACCCCAGGGGCTCAATCTGAAGTACTAAGATCTGATTTGCATGCATGCTGCAACCTAAAGGATGCAACTAAAATGAAGGAGACTTTATTGGAAGAGAGAGTAAATATCCTATAAAGTGAGACCCTAGATATCTCAAACTTGTGAATACCTTTGACCCTAATCTCTCTACAGACACAATTCCTTAATAGCAGGTATCCTGGTTTTGTCTGTTAAGAAAATCCAAAATTCTCTGATTACAACCTCCTCAAATCCTCATTTTTCCACAATTAAAATGATGCAGCACTATATATAGGCATCAGTTGAATGCAAATGTTTTATTGCTATATTTACAATTTTAAAGCAATCTGGAAGCCTACTCATGCCTGAATCATTATTTTAAAATAATAAAGGGCTTACTCTGTCTATCTGCACATCTTTCTGTTCATAATGCTTTTGGGCAACTCTGCATGCGCCACCAGGAGGGCTGGTGGCAATTGGCTGCAGAGGCTCCGCCTCCTCAGGCAGGGAGGAAGTCACCTCTGCCTTAGGCAGGAGCCCCGCTACTCTGCAGGAAGAGGCAGAGGGGGGCGGGCAGGGGGGAAGAAGGAGCTGCTGCCTCAAGAAGTGGGAAGCCCCGCTGCTCTGCAGGAGGAGGAGGAGGAGGACGTGGGCAGGCAGGTGGGTGAGAGCTGCTGTGCCAGAGGCTGAAGGAGAAGGCGGTGGAAGGACTATTTACTTGGCCAGCCCTAAAAGGTGACTGAGGGGCAGGGGCACGTACATGCCCTATCATTCATTCATGATGGGCAACTGGCTAGTAATAAAATAAATTTTATATACCTATATATTTTGGCATTTTTGTTTTCCCCCCATAGCAAATCAGAGCCCCCCCATCTCCTTTCACTGACCAGGACATAGATTCAGCTGTTGCTGTCCTTCCCTGCTGCTTTGGGGGTACTGAGCAGCCCTAATATGTCAGTGCCCTGCCCCTGCCCCTCAATCCCAACCCAGAGCCCCCACCAGCCCTGCTGGTGCCCCTCACTCCCAACCAGCAGCTCCCTGGCTCTACTGGTACCCCTCACTCGTGACCCGCTGCTCCCCACCCCCCACTGTGTGAGGGAAGGGGATAGGTGTGCACGACAGGAGGTGTACAGGCATAAGCAACACCACAGGAGACACGTGCTTATTAAGGGTTAAAAATTGCAAATGCTATGATTAAAGGAAATTGTAAATTAAGAAATTCAAAGCCTGCAATTAAAATGAAACTCCACTATGTATGTATCAATTGAACACAGTGTTTTATTGATATAGTCACAATTTTAAAGCAATTTGGAAGCCTACCAGTGTCTCAAAACACTATAATAAGTTTTAAGAACCTATAAATTTTGGGGTTTATCATGGAAAATCAGAGCTCCCCCTGCCCCCTTCACTCA
>NW_017729002.1:17108753-17112998 GCF_001723915.1 Gavialis gangeticus
TGCCAGGGCTACAGGGCCAGGGACCTGGGTCCACAGCTCCCTGCCCCCCACAGCAGTGCCCAAACCCCAGCTGCCGCCTGCAGGAGGCTGCAGCTGCTGTGGCAAAGTGGAGCATGGAGCCCGGCCAAAGCAGAGTCGATCAGGGAGAGGTGGGTGTGGGCTGCCCACTGCAGGCTTGGGCTCCCTGCCCTACTGCCCTCCACTCCAGCACCTTCACAGCCTAGCAGGTGGGACCCAGCGTGGCAGGGCAGAGTAGGGCCAGACAGGGAAGCTCCTTCCCACTGCAAGCCCCATGCCACCATGGTTAGGTGCCCCTTGTGCCTCTTGCTGTGGCTGAGGTGGACAACTCTGCACCACCACTCCCGCTGCTGCCAGCTGGGCAGGGGGCATGTGGCCATGGTGGCACAGGGTTAGCAGCTGCAAGGATATCTCTGCGTGGTCCTGCTCTGCCCTGTTGCACTTGGTCTTGCCCACTGGGCTGCAGAGGCCCCAAGGGAAGGGCAGCAGGGCAGGGAAGCTAGTGGGTGCCATGGAGCCATGCAGCTGGCCACACGTCACAAGTGCCACCACATGTAAGGCCTCCCCTGCCTCCAGCCAGCCAGCCAGCATGTGCAGCCTGCACGTGGCAGCTGCCACTGCCCCACCACTGCTGCACCGCTTGCCTGCAAAGCCATGTGGCTGGCCATGGGAAGGCACTGCAGGGCACAGCAGCAGAGCTGCAGTGGCAGCCGCCACGTGCAAACCCTTCCCGTCAGGCCAGCTTGCATGCGTGTGACCTGCAGAGGGGCACCCTTGCCCTCACCCCCTGGCCCTGCTCCTGGGAGTGGGCACAGGGACACACTCCTCGCCCTTCTTCATCTGGCCCCTCCAGCACCTTCCCTTTTCCCAGCCCTGCCCCGCACCTTCCCCCCACACACACTTACCTGCTGGGGTGGATGTCAGTGTCTGTGCATGAGTGTCTGCATGTCTGTAGGGGTGGGGGACTGATGTGGGGAAGTGGGGGCATCAGAAGACTGAGGCGGCAATGGGGGGGGGAGAGTAAGGGGCACCAGCAGCATCGGAGGGGCTGTGGGGGGCCTTTAATTTTTATCACAGATTGAGTTTTTAAATCAGAGAATTTACAATTTTTCAAATCAGAGAAAAACAGAATCCCTGCTGATCACTCATTCTGCTTCCCCCAACCCCTTGCTCTTTGTAAAGTGGAAAATGTGCGTGTTTCTGTGCTAAAATAAAATCAAATAAAAAAAATCTCAATTTTTCTCAGTTATAAGGGAAAACCCATTTTTTTCCGTGGGAAACAGAAAACCCATATTCCTGATAATTAGTAAAAGCAGAATAGATCCACTCCCTGCCTAGGGCATTATAAAGATGCATTCATCAATATTCGTAAAACATTTGGATACTAGTGATCCAACACTACAGAAAAACCAAGACAGATGTTATAAATTTCTGTATTCAGAAAAGGTTTGCATGGAGTACAGTACTTAAAGTTACTGCCATATATTGAAAAATGAAGGGTAACCCCCTGAAGAAGTATTAGCTAGCTGCTTCTTTTCATTGGACAGCTTTTCATTCTGTACAATAAACAAGCCAGGGTACACAGATCTGATAACGTGGTCACATGCTACTAGAACATGCAATTAAAGGCTGTAAAAATGCATGTGCAAAAGGCCATATTAAGGCTATAAGCAGGATACCTGACACTTCCTAACTTTTGACCCTTTTAAAACATTTTTATTTATTGTCATTTCAGGATTTTTTTTAAAAAAGCAAGTGGAAAACTGATCCCTGGTCTCAAAATTGCAGCTATGCACAGGAAGTGTGATTGTTGGGGTCTGAGATCAGATCCCATTGTGCCATTAAATGTGTGTCAAGGGCCTGATAGACTACTATCCTTTGTGTGAATCAGCCTGGGGATGGAAGTCGAGTAGGTTTCACACTTCTCTGCTGACATGCAAGGCTTTTGACACCTAGGCTGCTTACAGTTAAACAAAACAAAAAACAAAACGAACACATGGTTTGACTCAGTTTCCCAGCATTTGTATAGCTCAAGTGCAACAGCGGGGCTTTTTGGTGTTTTTACTTACTAGCTGATTCAATCAGCTATTACATAAAAGTATCCAAAAGCCCCACTGAAGTGCACAAGATATACCGACACTGGGGAACTAGATCAAACTGATGCAATTCCTCTTCCTGTAAGGCACTGAGGATTTTTTTGTTTGGTTTGTTTTTTGGTTTTTTGTTTACTTGCTTTTTTTACACATCTGCCAGAGCCCCTAGAAAACTAAGAGGGAAGATGTTTTTTAACCTGCTTTGGATGCTGTAAACCAGAAGTCTCTCTGAGGCTGTCTGAGAAAGGGAAAGAGTTCCTTTTTCTACTTCACCTTTTGAATGGGTTAGAGCAAATACAAATTTCCTCTCTTCTTCCTCTTATTCATGTAAGAGGAAACTTGCTAGAGGGTAACTGCCTCATTTCACCCTATTCTACTATCTCCCAATATAGTTAACATGGACAGGTACATTTAAGATTTTGGTTTCTCTTAAAAATGATAAGTAGTAAAATTGATACATTGATACATAAACTGGCATGATTAGGTTTTAGAGCAGGGGTGGGCAAAAATGCAGCCCATGGGCCAGATGCAGCCCGCCAGGCCATTCTATCCAGCCTGCAGGGCCCCTAAAGAATTTAGAAATTAATATTCATCTGCCCTTGGCTGCATGTCATGAGGACCTTGATGGCTTGCCAAAACTCAGTAAGCAGTCCTCCACCCAAAATAATTGCCCACCCCTGTTTTAGAGCCAATCACCGAGATGAAAAGAGAACTTCATAATTTCTTCAGAACTATCTTTAGGTTTACAGCAAATAGACAAATATCTCTACAAAGGTTTGTATCTGATTCCCATTCCGGAAGTTTCTTTTGGAATTAGTAGAGTTGGTGAATTTTTTTTTAAAGCAAAACATAGCATACTTATGCAGCAACTGTAAGTATTGTACACTTTTGCTTAACTGTACTTTACACAGGAGTCCAACTCTAACAGGTAACAACTAACCCCCTTTCTAATAATCACAAAAGCACAATACATAGCAGATTTAAGATTAAAAGATTTTTCAACAATAGAGAAGACTCACACCAAGCAGGCGGATTCCTCCAATGACTGGGTGGGACCAAGTCCTGGGAGCTTATTAGATTTATATCTTCCCTTCCCTATTCACATTTCCTTTCAGGCACAGACTGAAGCTAAGATTCCAGAAATTCCTACTAGCTTTAATAGGATAACTGGAGTCCACATATAGAAGCAGAAGGATGTAATGTGCACATTGATACTTCCGTTAAAGAACAGCAATGTTTCTAGTTTAAATAAAAAATAAGTAATTTGCATCTCACAGAAAGGCTCTGAGTTACTATAGTAACTGCTATCACATTTAAGACATTACACAACTGGATCTGTAGTTTCCATAGAAACTATACAAGCAGTTTGATTAAATTAGCCCTAATACACAGAGATGTAGAGAAAACTGGTGATATTTAATTATGCTTTCTACAGAAAAAGCGCATAAAATATCATAAGATTTCCCAAATTTGTAATATTTTAACATCCCAAAATTAATACACCTTAAAAATACTAATGAAAACTATAATCCCAAGCAGTCTGCACTAGCTGGAAGTCACTGTATTACATGGCTTGCACAGGAGCATTGAACATATTTTCCAAATCAGAGTCAAAAGAATACATGAGATACAATTCAGGCTCTCAAACAAGCCACTTCAGAACTGCCCATAAAACAGCCGCTAGTTGGGTTAGGAATGTATTCGTGCTTATAATGCTGCAAGTAGAGTTTAGAGAACAGAGTATTTCCTGTACCTGCTCTGGAGCTCAGTGTAAGCTAAAGTATAGGTGCAGAAGAGTGTACTAGGGTTGCACCAATAAAGAATGTGTTTGTTGATATCAATGGCGGATTACTAACCAGCCATACTGGCTGACACCAATTGGATAATTCATATGCAGTCCGGCAGCTTGGAGAGCAGTGTCCAGCAAGTCTACGGGGGTGGAAGGGTTGGGGGACAGATTGAGGCCCCCCGCCATGGTGAGGGATACAGTGGGACAGGGAGGGGGGGGCATCACTGTGTACACCCCCAGGGGAAGCTCAGAGGGTATGTGCCCCCTGGATTTGTACATGGGACAAGGGAGGGCTGCTTGCTGCGGGCTCAGGGCCAGGGGCTGTGCTGGCTTCTTCCGGGAGGG
>NW_017729002.1:17113435-17117858 GCF_001723915.1 Gavialis gangeticus
CATATGCTAGGGAGAAGATTCTTTGGGGCAGCTATAGCTCCCCTGCCAGCACCACCGCCTGCCCTGCCCTACCCCATGGTAGCCCTTGGCCCCAAGCCTGCAGCAGGCAGCCTGCCCTTGCTCTATGCACAGATCTGTGGGGCACATGTCCCCCATGCCTGCCCTAGGCAAGCACACAGTGGTGGGGAGCTGCCCTCTCACCCTCCCCAGGCACGCCACTGACAGCTCTGCCCCATAACCCACCCCACCCCAGCTGGACAGCACCTGCCCCTGTCCCTGCCCCAGCCCCACTCCCCCCCTCACCATGGAGGCCTCGATCTGCAACCCACCCCCTCCCACTCCTTCCCCCAACAGACTTACCAGCCCAACTGCTCTCCATGCTGCCGGGCTGCATTCCTGGCAGCATGCATGCTGCAACTGAGTGCATGCATGCAACATTATCAGTGACATTACTGGCTACACTGGCCAAAAAAAAAAAAAAAAAAACCAATTGCCGATGATGTCAATTTTCCTTTTAACGGAGCCGATCCGGTATGAACTGATACACTGGTACGCCTCTAGTATGTATATACAAACACAGTCTACATCAGGAGTAGGCAACATTTTTTGGCCAGAGTGCCAAAAAACACCACAATGCCTACCTTGGAAGGTGCCGGAGTGCCGGCGTGGCAGAAAAACAAAATGAGGGCAAGGGGTACATGGCAGGATGCCCTACTTGTGCCCCTTGCCCTCCACCCAAAGCCCTTGGCCCCCAGCCCTGCTGCCCCTTGCCCCTCAGCCTGGGCTCTGTGGCTGCTAGCAGCTACCCTGGCTCCGGATAGCTGCTGGAGCCCGGGCTGCTCCCAGCAGGGCTTGCAGCATCCCAGCTAATTGCTAGGAGCAACCCAAGATCCTGGCTGACAGCAGCTTCCCAGAGCCAGGGCCGGCTGCAGCTGGGAGGCTCCAAACAGCTGTGCTGGGCCCTGGCAGGCATGCCTCAGAACAGGTGGGGGGTGGGGAGGGGCCTGAGGCAGTGCAGCCCTGGTCTTTTCCCTGCTCCCGGCACAGAAATGATGAGCCCAGTGCAGATGTTTGTAACCAGCCCACTGCTTGGGGCAGCTGCAGCAAGCAGCGGGCTGGCTACAAACTGCTGTGCCGGGCTCATCACCATGCCAGGAGCGAGGGAGAGACCGGGGCTGCACTACCTCAGACTCCTCTCCCACCACCCGCTCCAAGGTGCGCCTGCAAGCGCTGGTGTGGAGCTGATGCCGGAGCCCGGCACAGCTGTTTGGAGCCTCTTGGCTGCAGCCAGCCCCGGCTCTGGGGAGCTGCTGCCAGCCAGGATCCCAGGCTGCTCCTAGCAGTTAGCTGGGATGCTGCAAGCCCTGCTGGGAGCAGCCCAGGCTCCATTGCTGGCAGCAGCTACCCGGAGCCAGGGCTGGCCGTGGCATGCCAAGCAAAACGGCCTCATTTGGCACATGTGCCAGGGGTTGCCAACCCGTGGTCTACATCATGAAGTTTAGCAACTGCTGACAGTTAATGACTGAAAATGGAGATCACCTGAACCAGCGTGAAGTTTAAATGCATGTGCAGGCAAGATCAAATCAAGAAGAATTGTTTAACAACTGAAATACTGAGGGGTTTGGAACACTCTGAACGTGCATAAGTAAGGGAAAATAACATGAGCAAAATGTAACTCACCATATTTGGCACACTGGTGACTGAAGTACTCTTGATGTCGGTAGGAAAAGGAGGCAGACTATTTGTAATGCCTGGCTTATTCGGTAACTGAGGATTCACTCCTGTAGCTCCCATCTGCTGCCCTCCCGTTTGACTGAAGGGCTGTCCAAAGGGACTAGTGTTTCCTGTTATTCCCATCTGGAAAAGAAACAACAAAATTATTACTACTAAATTTAATTTTTCTCCATATATTTACAAACTATAAGAAAGCAAGTATTAAGTATCCAGCTTATTACATTTGATCCAAAAAGCCAAAAATTCCCTCCTCCCAGAGACGGTTGTTCATTTTTAGTTTGTAAGGCACCTTAACATACATGTCCAAACTAGAATTATTTTTTGGCGTTAGTTTCCCTTTGTGTCTGAATCTCCTCTGCCTCTGTAGTAATGCAGGCTACAAAAGTATCTAAAACTCTGAATAAAGAAAAGGGTTACTTTCTTCAATACTATACTGACAAAAGCCACAAAAATCAGATAACTGTTGTGTCCTGTTGTGCAGAAAATACAACTGCTTATGGGAAAAGTAGAGCACCTAGCAAATTTTTATTCCATTACTTGTTTAAATATTTGGACCCCTGCATGTGGTATGGCATACTAAACTATGGAATTTCCAGGTACAGGTTCACGTAAGTAATCAATGGTGATGAGGGTTTTTTAATTATTATTATTATTATTATTATTGAGGGCATTTCAGAAAATAACCACAATTTTTAAATAAAACCATTGTGTACACAATGATCATTTACTGGACCACATCACTTCTTTAAACTGTCATAAACAGGCATGTTGGATAGTGCCATCTTCAGTGCTCCCCTGCTACTGTGTAGTTTCCCACTTTGTCACAGACACTGCATGGGCAACCATTTTTTCATTTAGTTTCTGAAACACCCTCATAGTTATGACTTTAAACAAGGATGATGTACGGCAGCATTGATGGCGGGTGGGGAGAGAAGGTCTTACCAAATTCTGATTAACATTTATTATTTCCTTTTTTGCATGTGCAGCAGACAAGATAAATATAACTGTACTTTGGTTAAGTGCATAGCCTTGGGACTGAAAGGCATTTACCTGAACTTAAATGTAAATAGCACTCAAGTATAGAGGCTGCAATATCAGGGGCTGCAATATCAGGGGCTCCAAAACTGATTAAGTCCCCTCTGTTTCAGGGCTCCTAGTAGTCAGTTTCAGGGCTGCTATTAGAAAGCAGCCCAGTCTCAGAACTGCCATTTTCCCTGACTTTTAATGCTTCCGATACCTGCCCTTTCACAGCTGCCTGCATTTCATTTTCTGGCTTAAACTGGAATGCAGTTGAACAGAGCAAAATTACGTTACAAAGTTAAAAGCTGCTTTCAGCTGTTCTGTTTCACTTAACCAATACGCAGATAATTGATGTTTGAGATAATACAAGAAAACAAACACAGGACTGACATTTAGTTATGCAGTTAATTGAATCGTTATATGCATAAATGGAATACATCTTGTATTCACGTGCACAATGTAAAGAAAAATGCACAGGAAACTTGAGAGCATTTTAACTGACAAAAAGTTGGAAGACTCTTTCAAGTGTTATTACCCTCTCCCTGATCTTCTAAACTTCAAGTTTAGAAATGTTTGATGAAATGGGTCCTACTAGAGAATAAAGTCCCACAAACTGAAACAAGCTGTTTAAGAAAACAGACTGATCATCTGCATATAGGAGAAGTTATGCATGAACTAGCACAGCCATTTGAAGTCTAAATGGTATGAAAAAGCCATATTTTTCAGAAATAAAGCAGAACTGATAATAAACGTATTTTATAAATGGAAAGCAATCGCACAATGACCCCATACAACTCCTCAAAAGAAGCGCCAAAAAATACTAAAGTCAACAGGGGACTTAATACAAACTACTGCAGTATGCATCTGTCTCCATCTGATGTATGCACAATTAATTGTGAACAAAATCTGGCCTAGTACAATAGCATAATAAAATCCGATGGTTCACTGGCTTCTACACAATCAGCTTTCTTTTCAATATTCAAAATTAAACATTAGGCAATCCAATCGATAAGAATGATTCCACTTTCACATGTCTATATTCTCTTCCTTTCGTGTCCTCTCAGTGAATAGGAGCCATGCATGCATGTGCCCAAAGAGCAGAATCTGTAGTATATGCCATGCACTTCAAATAAATCCGTGTTCTCCAGAAACATTTTCTTCAAAATAAAAAGAATGCACAGAAATTGGCTGATTTTATTTTCCCTGCTAAAATCCACCTGTGTATTGACAAAACTATCAGTCACAGTCTTAGTGCATGTGGTTTTAACAGTAAGATTTTTAAGCACAAGTTTACCCCTGTGTCCTAACAAAAATATACAGGCATACCTCGTTTTATTGCGCTTCGCTTTATTGCACTTTGCAGATATTGCATTTTTTACAAATTGAAGGTTTGTGGCAACCCTGCGTCGAGAAAGTCTATCGGCGCCATTTTTCCATCGGCGCCATTTTTCCAACAGCATTTGCTCACTTCGTGTCTCTGTGTCACATTTTGGTAATTCTTGCAATATTTCAAACTTTTTCATTATTATTATATTTGTTATGGTGATCTGTGATCTTTGATGCGACTATTGTAATTGTTTTGGGGCGCCACGAACCGTGCCCATATAAGATGGCGAACTTAATCAATAAATGTTGTGTGTGTTCTGACTGCTCCACCGACCAGCCGTTC
>NW_017729002.1:17122858-17127911 GCF_001723915.1 Gavialis gangeticus
TAAGACAAGCAGCATTGTTTCTGAAAAAATGATCTACTAGTGCTGACTGCTTTTGAGCCAGTCAGGACCCAGCCAACAGTTACCGTATTTCCTTGAATACAAAACCAGGTGTCCCGTTCCCCTCCACCCCACCCCCATTTCACTGGCATAGGGGAAAAAAGCCCTTTGTCTTACATTTCCACACAAGGAAATCTGACTAAATATATTATTATTATTAAACTGCTGCCAAAAGTAGCATATGTTCAGCAAAGGAGACCAACTATGAAGTTGATTAAATACAGCCAAAGCTGAGCATCACTATAAAATACATGGCCCATATTGGGCAAGCGTGCTGATAGGACCCTTTTTTTTGGGGGGGGGGGGGGGGGGGGAGGAGTTAAGTGTTGGTATCCTACATGCAAGCCCCAGGCCTGGAAGCTCACATGCCTCCCAGTCTTGCTTGTTCTTAACCAAAAAGCTAAGGAGCAGCTAGGGGAAAGGCAAGAAAGTGGTCCCTCTCTGCCACAAAATTTTAGTGCCCACTGAAGCACAGAAACCTTCACTGCCAAATCCTTTTAAGTCACGGCATGCTACCACACTGCATACACGTCAACTTCTTTTTCACTCTTACAGCAGAGCTGTGCCTTTCTTTCCCCATTTTCAGTGCTTCCCGTTTCTTCACCAGCCTTAAATGCCTGGCAAACATCACCAAGCGGGGCCCCAAACAGTCCTTCCAGAATCCCTCTGTGATGCCTCTCTTAGCCTAGTGCATCCAGACCAAGTTCCCTGCACCTTGTGTGCATATAAATTCTTGGAGCAGCCCGGGACGTGTGATAACAACAACTGGTTCCAGTCATGAGCGTGGACAATTAGCACATGGATCCTTTGTGGGGGGTACCTGGAATAAACAGACATACTGAGAGATGGCTCAACTGTGGGATCACCATGGCTTGAAACGCTGTTGACTCTGGTAGGTCCCAGCCCCATGAGCTATGTAGTAAATCATGAGCCTCTGGCTTTGGACTAATATCATGCATAGTTCATATGAGTGCACCAACAGAGATTTTTGGGGCCAATACCAATAGTCAGTTTTTAAGGAGGCATATCAGCGGATACTGATTTGATTTCTGATACGAAGCCCAGCAGCTTGAACAGCAGTCTCCAGCTGGCAAGTCTCTTATGGTGGAAAGGGAGGGCGAAGGGAAGGGGCATGTGGGTGGAAGATCAAGGCCCCTGTGGTGAGGGAGGGAATGGGGCTGGGGCAGGGCAGGATGTGGGACGGAGCCACAACATGCACCCTGGGTGGGCATAGGGGGCACGTGCCCCCAGATCTGCGCAGCCTGAGGGCAGGCTGCTGTTGTGGGCTGGGGCCAGGGTCTTCCTGGTAGGGGCTGAGCAGGGCTGCGCTCAGGGAGGGAGGCAGTAGTGCTGGGAGGAGGCTATGGGGTGCAACCATCCCAAAATTTGCCATAGCCCCCCACCCCGTGCCACTGCCACCTGCCCTGAGTGCAGCCTAGCCCAGTCCCCAGCAGGAAGAGCCTGGCGCAACCCTGGCCTGCAGCAGCAGCCTGACCCACACACAGATCTGTGGGCACACATGCCCCACCATTCCCTCCAGGGGTGTGCGCAGCAGCAGGAGCTGCCCCCCACCTCCCCACACCCCCTGGACGAGCTGCAGTTCTATCCCATGCTTTACCCCAGCTGGGCAGGGTCTGCCCCAGCCCCCACTTCCTCCCTCACTGCAGGGACTAGGATCTGCCCCCCATTCCACCACAACAGACTTACAAACTGGATGCTGTGCTCCTTGCCGCCTATGTGCTGTGCTGCAGCTGTGTGCATGCACGGGGCATTTATCAGCCATATCAGGCAAAAAAAGCCAATTTCCGATACAGTCAATTTCTTCATATCGGTGCCAATCCAATATCAGACTGATGCATTGGTGCACCTCTAATAGTTTTTGCTACATAGAAGTAGGTGCCAAAGTGCTACTCAAAAGTGTGTTTATTGAGTACCCATGCTAAAACTTGCAGTAGTTTCAATACTTACCTGACAGGGGAAATACCATGACCCTTCTTGTTACCCTTCAACATCCCTTGCTAGCTGCAACTCCAATTGTGCTTTGGCCTTCCTGACTTCACCCCTGCATGCCTGAACAATGCTCTTATATTCTTCCCTAGTTATTTCTGCAAGTTTCCACTTCTTATAAGCTGCCTTCTTTTGATTTAGTTTAGTAAAGAGTTCCCTGGTAAGACAAGCTGGTCTTCTGCCATACTTCCTGCACATTGGGATGGTTTGTTCCTGCACTCTCATTAAGGCTTCCAGCTCTCCTGGACTCCTCTCCCCCCTCAGTGTGGTTTCCCAGGGGATCCTGCCCATGAGTTCCCTGAGAGAGTCGAAGTCTGCTTTGTCTACTGCTCTCCATCCTTCCTTTCCTCAGGAACCTGAACTCAATCATCTCGTGGTCACTACTGCCCAAGATGCTATCCACTTACTACACTCCCCACCAATTCTTCCCTGGTTGTGAGCAGCAGGTCAAGAAGAACGCAGCCCCTCACTGGCCGCTCCAGCACTTGCACCAGGAAGTTGTCCCCAGCCCCCTCCAAAAACTGCCTGGATTGCCTGCGCACTGCTGTATTGCCCTCCCAGCAGATGTCAGAGTGATTGAAGTCCCCCATGAGAACCACAGCTTGTGATCAGGAAACTTCCGCTAGCCATTTGAAGAAAGCCTCATCCACCACTTCCCTCCTGGTCTGGTGGTCTATAGCAGACCCCCACCACGACATCAACCTTATTGCTCTCCCCTCTAACCTTAATCCAGAGACTCTCAACAGGCTTATCTCCAGCTCCATACTGGAGCTCTGAGCAATTACATGGCTCTTTTACATAAAACGCAACTCCTCTTCTCCCCTGCCTGTCCTTCCTGAATAGTTTGGACCCATCCATGACAATGCTCCAGTCATGCAAGCTCCCGCCAAGTCTGTTATTCCAATCATGTCACAGTGCCGTGACTGTGCAAGGACTTCTAATTCTTTCTCCTTGTTTCCCAGTCTCCATGCATTTGTGTACAGACACTAGAGGTAACGGAGTTGATTGTCCTAATTTCTCAGGTAGTATGAAAGCACCTCCCCAACTGCCCCCTCCTACTTGCTCTTCCTCCAGGTCTCCCGCCTGCTCAGCATCGCAAAATTTAAAGCAAAAACCAAGGTAAAAGAGCTGCTTCTGAGAGATTTCCTGTTTGTGGATGATACAGCCTTGGCTGGCTACAGTGAAGGTTCCCTGAGAAATCTCTTGGGAAGATTTTCTGAGTCATGCAAGAGCTTTGGGTTGGCAATTAGTCTCAACAAGACTGTGATCATGTACCAAGAGGTGGTAGAACCAAAAACTGACACCACTCAGGAGGGTAAATCTCTTGGCATCATCAACTGCTTTAGTTATTTAGGTTCTGTGATCAGCGTGCACTTCAGCAGAGGTCCGGGGGGGCATATGTCCCCTTGGATCTGTACGCAGAGTGGAGATAGGCTATCGCTGCAGGCTGAGCTCTGTGTCCCACTGCTGCTGCCCAGGAGCTGGCAGTGACAGGCATATGGCATCGCACGCGGCAGCTGGCTCCTGGAGCAGGAGCAGCAGCACACAGTCCAGCTCGCACTGGGCAGGTGCTGCTGTCCCATGTATAGATCCGGGGGACACATCTGCCCGGGCCTCTCCCAAGGTGCAAGCAGTGGTGGGAGCCCCCTGCCCCTGGACAAACCACCAGGGCTCCAAGCATCCCACCACCCGCCCCGGGGCCCTGTTCACCCCTACCCCTGCCTCACTTCCTCCCTCAATGTGGGGACTTCAATCCACACTTCCTCCCCCCTTCCCTGACTTTCCTGCTGTGGTGGGTAGTGCTCTGCACGCCGCCTGGCTCCAAACCTAGCCACCTGCAGACTCCGTGTCTGTCTATGTGCATCCCTCCCACTTACTGCGGCTACCTGGAACCCAAGCCCGGGCTGCCCTGTGGCCCCCTGCACTCCCCAGTGTTTGAGGGGGCTGAGCTCCGTTAGCCCAGGCCTTCTGCTGCCTGTGGCTGTGTGCCTGCCTGCCACACGCGCAGGTAAAAGTATTATTTTCACAGAATAGTCACAGAACTACCAGGAACCATCAAGGGTAGCTCCATGAATTGTCTATGAAAAATGATACTTTAACTGCACACATGCCACAAATTTTAAACAAGAAATCCGTGATTCTCAGGGGCCTACCCAAAGCCTAAGAGGAAAACAGGGAGCAGCCTAATCACTCAACTAAACAATTAGCTGCTCCTTCACAGGTGTTCCCTCCCTCCCTGCACAGGGCTTCATGTGGGCTCTGTAGTCTAGCTGGGCTTGCTTCCTCCCCTAATCCCCCCAGTCAAAAGGCTCCAGGAGGGCTCCCAGCAACAGCTGCGCCTGAGCTGCTGTTTTATTAGTTAATCATTTAACCAATATAATTAGGAGGATGTTAAACAAATATTCTTAAAATTATATTTACATCCCTAACATGAAGCTGCATTGATCCACAGGATGGAAACAAAGTGAAAATGGAGAAAGTAGGGTGCCGTAAACTTGGGTTCCAACTCAGACAACACACAGATCTGTGAAACTTGTAACAAGCTGTGTTGCTCTCATATTGGGCTTGTCAGCCACAAATGGATTCATCAGGTATCTGACTAGACCTCTTATGTGTACATCATGATCGAGAGTATCAATGATTGCCTATACTCACTTCAGTTGGATGCATAGAACAGTCTTTTTGCTCTTATGTGAACTTGCTTGCAAGCTGTGTGGTGTGACAGCTTTTTATTGGGAGCACAGTGGTCATACTGACTCAAGTACTGCTCTAGAGTGCTCAAAATGATCCCAATCTAACTATCAGTAAAATGAAGTTCTGGCTCATTATGGACCAATGAAATGGATAATAAAACAAGGCAAATCAGAGTTCAAGTGCCAGAACTGCATTTATGAATCCCTTTTTATTAGTCTCAATCATCTTCTCAAAATAATGCAAAAGCTGGACCCCTAGTTTGGATGGGGGGGGGGGGGGGGGGAAGGGGGGGGAA
>NW_017729002.1:17128010-17132540 GCF_001723915.1 Gavialis gangeticus
GGGGGGGGGGGGAGTGGGAAGAGGGGTGAAGAGTACTTAGAGTAGAGAATATTTCCTGTGGCTGGCTGCAACAGGGGCCAAAGCCCCTGTTACATTAAGAGGGATGAGCAGCTGGCTGCTGCAGCTCCAGTAGTGGAAGGGGGCAGGCTGACCATCAGCCCCAGCTGGAAACCTCTGCAAGCAGCTGGGGAGCCACGTGACAGACAGGAAGGGGTAGGGCTTTGGGGCACATAAGCCCAGTGCCTGAGGCCAAACAGACAGCCTGGCCCTGCATGCTATAGGGAGGAGCTCCTGGGAGAGAAGGGCCTCTGGAGGCCAACAGGCAGGAATCCAAGCCACCAAAGAGAGCTAGGCAGAGAGGGCTCCAAGGAAGGTAAGGTTTGAGGGCAACATTTACCCCCAGTGGGAAAAAACTTTTAGTTTGTGAATCAGATTGCTTGCTTTTCTGTTGTTTTGAGCTTGATATCACAGGACCAGGTTGTGGTTAGGGGAGAAGTGTGGAGGCCACCACCTGGTGGTGTACTCGGCATCAGGCAGCCTAGCCTGGGCCAGGAGCCCAGAGCACATATGTCAGGGTCCAGAGCACACAAATGCAGGTTGAGGCAGGGACTGAAAAAACAGGCCAGTGCCCGTGGGCCCAGGCTTCACAGTCTGCAGCTAGAGTAACTGGCAGGCCAAGGCCAAGAGGGCCAAGCCCATTCAAGCCAGTGTGACAAAATCTGAAGAGACATCTGCAAGGCATGGGCATAGTAGAAGGAGGCCATTAATACAGTCCATAAGGCAACTAGTGCCCTGAAGCACCAATAGAGCCAGAGCGCCATAACTGAGTGCTGAGGGGTAAGCTGCATACCAGTGGTACCAGTGTGTCAAAGTGAACAAGGGTTCACTCTGGGACCACGGGGCAAGCTCCCTTAACATCATTAATAGTACCATCAAGGCGTGGAACATGAGGAAAAAGGAGGGTCCCCTGAGAAGCCAGAGCGGGGAGGCAGGAGTCGCATGAACACCAAAAGGTTTCATAGATGCCCCTGGGGCGTGGTCCTGCTATACTGCCCTCCATTTAAAAAATGCCTTTTTGGCAATAATGAAATAAGGGTGCACTGATAGACATTTTTTTGGGCCAATACCGATAGCTGATTTTTAAGGAGACATATCAGCCAATACCAGTCCGATTTATAATACGCAGCCCAGTAGCTTGAACAGCAGTGTCTGGCTGATAAGTCTGTTGTGGTGGAAGGGGAGCAGGAAGGGAAGGGGCATGGGGGTGCAGACTGAGGTCTCTGCAGTGCGGGAGGGACTGGGGTTGGGGTAGGCGGTCTCCAGCTGGGGCGGGGCGGGGCAGGGCAGGGCATGGGATGAAGCCACAGCTCATCCGGGGGGCCTGGGGAGGGGGTGGCAGCTCCCAGTGCTGCATACAACCCAGGAGGCACGGGGGGTGCATATCCCCAGATCTGGGTGAAGCGGAGTAGGCTGGGGCCAGGGCTGTGCGGGGCTCTTCCTGGTGGGGGCTGGGCGAGGCTGTGCTTGGGACAAGCAGTGGTAGTGCTGGGAGGGGGTTACAGGAGGGCTGTAGCCACCCCAAAATTCACTGTAGCCCCCCCAACCCTCCTCCCAGCACCACCACCACCCACCCTGAGCACGGCCTGGCCCAGCCTGCCCCACCCTGATCTGGGGGCACATGCCCCCCCCTCCCCTCCCTCCATACCCTCCCAGGGTGCACACTGCAGCAGGAGCTGCCACGCCTCTGAATGAGCCACGTCTTCGTCCCGCACCCTGCCCCAGTCCCACTTCCTCCTTCACCGTGGGTGCCTTGATCTGCCCGTCCATGGCCCTTTCCTTTGCCCTCCCCCCTCCTTTTCCACCACAACAGACCTACCAGCTGCATGCAACTCTCCATGCTGCCAGGCTGTGCTCCTTATGACCTACACTCTGCGTTGCAGCTGCGTACATGCGTGGGCATTTATCGGCCATATTAGGCCAATCTTCAATGCAGTCAATTTTCTTTATATTAGTGCCGATCCCATAATTGGACTGATGTATCAGTGCATCTCTAAATAATACTGAGAGTGAAGCCCAGGAAAAGTACATGGAGACCTTCTTGAGATACTAAGAATAAAGGGAAATTGCTAGAGCCAAAATTTATAACCTGGACAAATTTAAGGGAATTTTCAGGAGGTGCATTTCTAAAGAAATAGTTAAGTGCCCACTACCCAATTTCAAATCTTGCTCCAAAGCAAGATGCAAAAGACACAGCAAAACAAGCTGTTTTTTCCAAACTTCATTCTCTGAAATGGAGGCTTTCCAGATGAAACTTTTAAGAAAGATTCAGAATCAGAGCATTTAAAATGTAAGTTATGTGAGTGTGGAAACAGGATCTTATGAGTGTGCTTTCATTACTGCAGTTACCATGGAGGAGAAAAAGCAGTAGATCACACTGCCTTCTTCTACCTTAAAGTAACGTATTCACATGCCTAAAACAATAGACTATTAGTTACCAAGTGACAAACTTTCAAATTCCTTATTACCTGCCTTTTAAATTGCATATTAACGTGCAATGCATAGCCAGTCTTAGATTACCAAAAGCATCACAAAGTTCTCTAGTACACTGAATGATAATGTTTTAAGAATTGACTTAAAATACCTATGTTTTTGTACATATATCAGAACACACACAACTAAAACAATTCAAAGTTAAGGTGAAAATTCTTCAAAAATAAAACAATATGGAGACTTAGGTATTTAAACAAATTCATTTTCTGCTGTTACACTTCATTCCAAAAAGCACTTAAAAAAAGAAAGAAAGAAAAACAAAATGGATACAAAATAAAGACAGAAGTTTGAACAAAAGATCATATATAGAAATTGTTAATTAAAAATACTTTCCTCTACATTATTATGCTGTGCCTGATTGCCTGTGATCAGAAACCTGATGAACAATGTCTTGCACTCAAAAGCTTGTCTAACTTTATCTCAACTACATAGTTGGTCCAATAAAGTTATCACCTTAGCTACTCTTTGCTACTTATACATTACTATGCAGTCTTGATGACATTAAAAATATTTTTTTTTTCTCTGAAAACATACATTAGTAGTAATTTTGTGTTTTCCAGAGAAAAGTACATGTTGGGAAAAATTATTAAGAATACTGAGTTACCACCATGTTTAAAACTATTTTAGAACAAGAACAAGACTAGTACAGTGTTCCAGTGACAGCATTCTGTTGCTACATAGCAGTTCAGAACCAAGCTCTGTGTTTTAGAGTTAGCCAAGGAGGCATACAGGACACATCAATTGCGACAGAAACCACCTCTAGCAAACATGAGCTAGGTACAGAGATTTGGTTTCTACCAGGAGAAACACCATTTCCTTAGTAGGAACAAAAAGTGTTCTGGCTTTTTCTCTTGCAGCAAAAATGACTGCTCCAGGAGCCCAGGAAGACTGGAGCTGTATGAAAGGCTCTCTGCCTTCATGACACAAGGGTCACCCCCATCTGGAGAAGGTGTAGGGGCAGCAGCTCCCTGCCTCTTCCCCCACACTAGGAAGGGCCCTGGTTTTGGGAAGAGGCAGGGTGCTTTGCCAGCTCCTGCTGGCTTTGTCTTGCTGAGCCCACTGCCAAGCAGAGCAGCGGGGCAGCAATTTAAAAGCCAATGGCTGGAAGCAGGATTCTGGGAAAGGTTCCCCAGTCCAGCTCCTGCTGGCTCCCCCACTGAGCAGCATGATAGCAATTTAAAAGCTCATGGCTAAGACTAGGGTCCCTGAGCCCTGCTCCCAGTTACCAGATTTTTTTTTTTTTTTTTTTTTTTTAAATAAATCAGAAACCCACTGCTCAGCTGGGTAGCAAAGGGGAACCAGGTGCTGGGCTGTGGAAAGCCTCTATACACCTGGCTCCTGGCCTCCTCCCCAGCATTCAAATCACTGCCCCTGCCTCCCAGCTTGAGTGACAGGGGAGCAAGGGGAAGCCAGAGGAGCTGGGTATACAAAGGCTTTCCCCAACTCAGCTCCTGGCTTTTGCCTGGTAAAAATTAACACCTGTATGCAGCCATGGACTAGTGGAGGGGTGCTCAATTCCCAGTCTGCAGGCTAGATCCAGTCTCTGGGGCTCCCCACTGGTTG
Organism: Gavialis gangeticus; assembly: GCF_001723915.1. Lineage (NCBI taxonomy): Eukaryota > Metazoa > Chordata > Crocodylia > Gavialidae > Gavialis > Gavialis gangeticus. Next base: position 17,132,124 of record NW_017729002.1, read on the forward strand.
TGGCCCTGTACACTAGATGGGGAGAAGAGGGACAGTGCAGAACCCAATCCAAAGTGCATGGGTAGCCTGGGGCCCAGTTCTGGACCAAAAGGTTGAGCACCAGTGAACTAGTGGTAACAGTTTTGAATAGAAATGTTTTCAGTTTTTCATTCACAGAACAGCAGTTATATGAACAAGGGACATGAGAAAGGGAGCAAAAGGAGGATTGTTGAGGATCTGTGCAAACCAAGTCACTTCCTGCCAACAAATGCAACAAGTTTTGATACAAATATTCTGTGCTTCCTAGTTAGGCATCTACTTAAAGGCCTCCTGTTGACCGTTTCTTTAAACATGTCAGTGAACATTTAAGTTTCATACTAAACTTCTCTTCACTGGCTGCTTACAGGTGTAAACGCCCCCCACTCCTCCCCCCCCCCC
>NW_017729002.1:17137540-17137817 GCF_001723915.1 Gavialis gangeticus
TATTGCCCCCCCCCAAAAAAACAGTGCTTTGCTTTAAGCTTCGTGTACCCCCACACTGAGCCCAGTGCATGTCCAGAAGAGACACTGCATTAGTTGAACCCAGCTCATCCAAGGTCTGTGTAGACTGGGTGTTTCAGCATGGCTTTTTACACACTTTCATCTAATAGCTGACTGCATCAGTTTCATAGATTTCATAGACATTGTGGCTGGAAAGGACCTCGGAAGATCACAGTCCAGACCCTGCCCCAGGGGCAGGAAGTCAGCAGGGGTCATAGGA
>NW_017729002.1:17138282-17143210 GCF_001723915.1 Gavialis gangeticus
GAGAAGCATCTATGGATGCAAGCCAGCGTTTTGCTCGCTTCACTAGCTGCAGCATCACATCGATGGCTCACATTCATCTTGTGGTCAATCATGACTCTCAAGTCCCTCTCGTCCATAGTGCTAGACAGAGTAGTACTGCCGAGTCTATAAGCACGCTGCAGGTTCTTCTTTCCAAGGCAAAGAACCTTGCATTTTTCAGTGTTAAACACCAGCAGGTTCTCATCCACCCATTTCCTGAGCCTCTCAAGGTCAGCCTGGATTGCTCTCTTGTCCTCAGGTGCGGACACTTTACCCCATAGTTTGTTGTCATTGGCAAACTTGGCCAGTCAGCTTCTGATACCAACATCCACATCATAAAGGAAGATGTTGAATAGTATAGGCCCAAGGACAGAGTCTTGAGGGACCCCACTGGTTACAGCGTACCACAATGACTGACTTCCATCAACCACCACCCTCTGGGTCTGATCACAGAGCCAATTCCCCAGCCCGTGAATCGTGGTGAGGCCGCAGTTGGCCAGTTTTGCCAAAAAGTGATCATGGGATACCAGATCAAAGGCTTTTTTGAAGTCAAGATAGGACATCAATCTCTTTTCCCTTGTCCAGTTGATAGGTCACCTGGTCATAAAAGGAAATAAGATTGGTCAAGCAAGACCTACCCACAACAAACCTGTGCTGGTTATCCCCCAGGATGTTGCCATCAGCCAGTCTGTTAAGAATGGCCTCTCTGATAATCTTTTCTAAGATCTTCCCCAGGACAGAGGTCAGGCTGACAGGTCTGTAGTTTGCCGGATCCACTTTCCTCCCTTTCTTGAAAATAGGCACCACATTGGTCTTCTTCCAAATCTTCAGGCGCTTCGCCAGGAGTTCTCAAAAGATCTGTGCCAGGGGCTGAGCTATGATACTTCCCAGCTCCTTGAGTATCCTGGGGTGTAAACTGTCAGTGCCAGCTGACTTGAAGTTATCCAGACTCTCAAGGTGTTCCTTCATGAGGTCAGCATTGATGGAGGGTAACGAATCTGAATCACCCTGGCCTTCCTGTCCCATAATGGGCAGAGATGTCCCATGGGGCTGGTGAAAAACCGACACAAAGTACCCATTTAGCAAATTGGCTTTTTCCTGGGCATTGGTTGTCAGTTGTCCCACCTGGTTTAGCAGGGGTCCAATGTTGCCCTTGCTTTTCCTTTGGCTCCCCACATATCTAAAAAAGGACTTTTTATTGTCCTTGATACTTGTAGCTAGTTGGAGTTCAGTCACAGCGTTGGCTTTCCTGGTTCACTTCCTGCAGGTCCAGACCAGTGCAGAATATTCCTCCTTGGAGGTAGATCCAGTCCTCCACCCTTTGTAGGTCTTCGTTTTTAGACACAGGAGGTATGCTAGTTCCCTGGAGAGTCAAGGGGGCTGCTGTGCCCTTTTGCTGCCTTTCCTTCGAGATTGGATAGACTTTGCTTGTACATCCAGGATCGCTCCCTTGAGAAGCAACCACTCATCCTGAACTCCCTTCCCTTTTGGGCTGTGGTCCTTTAGAGCCTCACTGACAAGCCTCCTGAGCTTGTCAAAGTCAGCTTTCCTGAAGTCAAGGACTTCAGTATTGCTGACTGACTTGCCAGGTTTACAGCAGATGGTGAAGGTGATCAGCTCGTGGTCACTGTCACCCAGCTTTTTTTTGATCATTAGGTTGCTGATTAGGTCGTCCCCCGTTGCCAGTACCAGGTCAAGCAGCACTTTACCTCTTGTCAGCCGGTAGACTTCTTGCGTCAGATAGAGCTCATCCATGTACGAAGTAAAGCTTAGCGACTGTCCGGATCCGGCCAAGCACTCTTCCCACGAGGTGTCTGGGTAATTGAAGTCTCCCATGACAGCCATGAACTAGAAGCATGATGCCTCAGCCAATTCCCTGGCAAATTCCTGGTCAAGCTCTTGCTCCTGGGTCGGAGGTCAGTAGTAGACTCCCACCATTGTGTCCCCTGTGCTGTGTTCCCCACGGATTGTAACCCAGAGGGTGTCCAGTCGTCCACCCTGGGCACCAACGTCGGCTTGCAGGGATGCGTAGGTTTCCTTGACATAGACAGCTACACCCCCACCCCTTTTATCTACTTGATCTCTCCTGTACAGGGTACAGCTGTCTATATCTGTGGCCCAATCATGGGTGGAGTCCCACCAGGTCTCTGTTATCCCTATGACATCATAATTTGCATTAAGCAGGAAGACAAGTTCCTCCTGCTTATTCCCCAAGCTCCTGGCATTTGTGTACAGGCACGCAAGTGTCCCCATGGGGGCCCTTGCCTTGCCTACAGATCGTTCCAGGGCTGGGACAAGGGTAGGCTCCCTTAAGTGCCTTGGCCTGCTGGCTTTGCAAGGGTTCCTCAGTGGGCCAGCAGTGGTGGTAGTCCCCCCATCCCCCGGCAGGCTTAATTTAAAGCCCGGTGGAGCAAGTCAGCCAGCCTGGCTGAGAAGAGCCTTCTCCCCAGCAGAAAGAGGTGGAGGCCATCCCTTCCCAGCAGCTCACTGCCTCTCTCACCAAAGAGCAGACTGTGGTCATGGAAGCCAAAACCTTCCCGATGACACCAGCGCCGCAGTCTTTGTTTTCCTACCTCGATCCTCCTCTCCCTCCTCAGCCTGTAGCCCAAGACTGGGAGGATTGAGGAAAACACCACCTGCACCCCCAACCCCTTAAGCCCTGCTCCCAAATCTCTGTAGCAATTCATGACGCGGCTGGGATTGCTCTGAGCCATGTCATTTGTGCCCACATGGATAAGGAGCACAGGGTAGTGGTCGGTGGGCCAGAGGAGCTTAGGGATCTTCTCCGCAATGTCTCAGATACTGGCTCCCGGGAAGCAGCAGACTTCCCGGGCTAAAGGGGTCGGGGCAGCAGATTGCCTCCTCAGTCCCCCTCAGGATGGAGTCTCCCACGACGAACACTTTGTGTTTCATCTTAGGGAGAGCGGGGGCAGTAGCTACAGTTGAGCCTGTGCTGCCTGCAGGAGCTAGCAGCTTAGCAGGCTCTGCTGGGGCTTCATACCTGTTGCAAAGCTCCAGCAGGGCAGGGACCTTGGTGCGGCGGGCCTTGGGGCCCTTGACCACTTTGGTTCAATCCCCTGGCTGGAAAGAATGGGAGGTCCCTGAGACCTCCCTTGTCCTGGAAGGTGACTGTGGTCTGCCCTCCACCTCCAGGGGGAGATGGACCTGGCAGTAGGAGTCTATATCCCGCTCACCATCCCTGATGGCACGCAGTCTCTGGACTGCGATCTAGAGCTCCTCCAGCTGGCGCGCCAGAGACCCCAAAAGGGAGCAGACCTCACAAGGGAAGGTGGCCATGCCTGAAAAAGTGCCTGAAAAAGACCCCAGAGCCTGAAAAAGTGTCATGCAACTGCTGCGGTCAAGAGCCATAGGCTCCATCTGCGTGGAGCCTGAAACCGTGGGCTCCATCTGGGTAGAGGCCTCTGAGGTGCCAGTGGGGGGAGGCCACAAACTCCAAAAGGGACCCTCGGGATGCAGCACGTGCCCATCCGCATAGTGCCGCTGATAGGCTGGCTACGGCTGGGACTGCTTTCTCTAGGGTGCACTGGCAGGGCCTCGGGCCCTCCCACTCACCGTCCTGTGCGAACTCCCATGCTAACTTGCGTGCCAGGCCCCGAAGCTTGCCTCTTTGCGCAGCCTGTTTGCGCCGCTCCCTGGGACGGCTGGGTGAAGTAGGAGCTGGGGTGGGGCGAAGCCCTCCTTGGCTCCACTTAGCTGGCCGACAGCTGGGCTATATCCCTCCTACCCTCTCAGCCCAGCGGTGGGGAGGGACTGAGAACCCGCCCAGATCTGCCAGGGGAACCAGCCAGGCCTAGCTCCCCAGGAGACCAGGGTGATACAGCAAGATAAAAAGTGCCAAAAAGCCCCACTGAATTACCCGATCTAAACAGACTCTGTGCAGCCAGGTCGCAGTAACGCCCTGCTTTTTCTTGTAAAGCATGTTCCCCACCCACCACGGTCTGTCAGCCCCCACTCTTCCCATTCTCATCCCCCACTCCCTCATCTTCCACTCCCATCTTTGCGCACACAAATTACCTTTTCCCTCCTGATGATACTTTTGCCATTGAAAACTGCTGCTTTAATGCCAATTTATTTCCATCATGGCTGTCTCACTGTTTTGTCAAACTCAGTGGGTCAGTCTCTACAGGCAATGTAAATTATATCAGCATAAGCATTATAAACGAAAGGATTTAAGCATCTGGAGAGAGTAATGAATGTGGCATTGCAACCCACTAGTAAAGGCACATGCATCAAAGCACGGTTCTCCCTTGAAAAGAGCTGTTCCCATTATATAACAGACTGTGGGCTTATGGTCGGATCTGCTGACTCTATGACAAAGTTTTGCTAATGTTTAATTCTTTTAACCCTGAAGAGCCAGTTAGATTATATTTCTGATTTGTATCAACATAACGAAACTATTTCACAGCTAATTACACCTGTCAAAACTCAATTAAGAAATGAACACAGACATCACTATACACATAATTTGACCACCAGTTTCTCAACTGCCTGTGGTGTTGAGCTAACAGTAGAGATCCTATCCTGACTGGACAATGCACAGGCTTACAAATAGAAAAAACACGTTCTCTTACAAACTTTGTCTCAATCTACATACCAAGTAACCAAATATAGGTACTCATAACATTATTTTATGAGTTACTTTCAGAGCTGAGCCACAATTTAACCTCTTCTAGTCAGTGTAGATGTAATAGGGCAGTGGTTCTCAACTGCGGCCCGCATGAGGTTCAATCAGTACACTGCTGAGGTACATGTAACATGCTGGGAAAAACAAAAGAAGTAAAGATTGCTGCCCACAGTTTGTTAGTCAGGGATCTGGTTTTCTGTTCACCACAAAAAAAAAAAAAAAATGCATTTTTTCCTATTTTAAGAGGAAAACACCAGGAAAAAAC
>NW_017729002.1:17143433-17146776 GCF_001723915.1 Gavialis gangeticus
AAAAAAAAAAAAAAAATGCAGCTTTTCCTATTTTAAGGAGAAAAACACAGGAAACAACAGGTTTCCCCTTGCAGGCTGGCAGAGTTCCAGCTTGCAAGGGGCCGTGGGGAGTAGAAGGAGAGCAATCAAAGGCAGGGAGTTTCATGTGCACATATGCACTTGGCAGCGTGGAGAGCAGCTCCCTCCAGGTAAGTTTATGCCGGGGCGGGGTGGGGGAGGTGCAGACTGAGGCTCCAGTGGTGAGGAAGGGAGGGAGAGTTGAGTAAGGCAGAGCAGCGCATGGCTGGGTTGGGGCTGCTGCCCAGCCGAGGCGGTGTGTGGAGCCAGGGGCAGGAATGTGCAGCTGTGGGGCCTGGCTGGGGAGTGGAACGGTTCCACAGGCAGCTCATCCAGGGGACAAGGGGGAATAGCTCCCTGCCACTGAATGCACTCCCAGGAAGGGAAGCATGTGCTACCCCAGATGTGTGTGCAGGGTGGGGCGGGGGCAGATGTAGGCTGCCCACTGGAGGCTCGGGTCTCCCCACCCTGCTACCTGCGCTCTACAGTGGCTGCAGCAACCGCTGCCTCCCATGGGCAGTAGCTGGGGCTAGGGTGCTGCTGGGGGGTAAGAGGAGGCAGCAGGCTGTGGGCCCTGGCCCCATAGCCCTGGCAGCTGCAGGCCCCCTCAGCTGTGGGGTGCGGCTCACAACACATTGAGAGCTGCAAGTGTGGCAAATAGGTTGAGAACCACTGTAACAGGGATATTTAAGAGTAAATCTGGGATGCTACAAGGGGAAGCATTTGGTTTTGTACACACTAGTGAGGATCAAACTTTTTCGGCAGGCATGACACGAATTAGCCTCATACCCTTCCCATGTGCCACTTTGATACCCTTCCCATTTCCTTGCCCAATCTGCTGTTCTGCTTTCTGTTTCCTGACTTAACTGCCTGACTCTTCCTTCCCTTCCTGGTCTGCTATGTGCCACTTAAGAGGCTGCTAGATGTGCACCAATGTATCAGTCTAATATTGGATTGATACCAATATAAAGAAAATGTGCTGTAACGGATATCAGCTCGATAATTGGGCTGATAAATGCTTGTGCTGCACGCAGCCACAGTGCAGCACAGAGCAGAGCCTGCAGCATGGAGAGCTGCCTCCAGCTGGTAAGTCAGAAGGTGAAGGGGGAGAGGGGCAGATCAATTCCCCTGTGGTGAGAGAAGGGGCAGGGGTAGGCACTGCCCTGCGGGGAGACGGACAGAAGCACAGCTCGTGGGGGGTGGGCAGCTTCTGCTGCTGCTTGCACCCCAGAAGGGTGGGGGAAGGGGCGTGTCCCTCAGATTTGCGCAGGGCAGGCAGGTGGGCTGGAGCCAGCACTGCGCAGCTCTTCTCAGTGGAAGCTAGGCTCAGAGCAGGTGCCAGTGGCACTGGGAGGATGTTGCATCCATGCTAAACTTCACCACTGCTCTGCTCCCGGCACTGCCAGCCACAGCCCCGCTTCATATCCCAGCTCCACTGAGACTGTACAGGGTGGCTGGCAGCTGCACTGGGATCGGAACTGTGACAAAATTTGGGGTGGCTGCAGCCCCCCTCCCAGCTCCACCGGCGCCCGCTCCGAGCCCACCCCGGCTGGGAAGAGCCCTGCACAGTGCCAGAAGAGCCTCAGAGTGGGCACCAGCAGTGCTGGGAAGATGCTGCAGCCACCCCAAATTTCACTGCAGCTCTGCTCCCAGTGCCACTGCAGCCCCAGCTCTTCCCAGCGCATGGGTGGAGGCAAGACGTGGAACCGAGCTGCGCCTGGCCGCATGGGGCTGGGAGCAAAGCTGTGGCGAAATCTAGGGTGGCTGCAGCCCCTCCCAGCACCTGCTCCAAGCCCAGCCCCCGCTGAGAAAAGCTGTGCACTGCTGGCTCCAGCTCTCTCCCCACCCCACCCCACCCCACGCAGATCCAGGGGGCCATACCTCTACCACCCTCCCGGGGTGCAAGCAGCAGTGGGAGCCACCTCCCCCCCACCCAAGCTGCACCCACGCCCCCCTGGGCAGCACCTGTCCCTGCCCCCTCACTGCAGGGGGTTTTGATCTGCCCGCCCACGCCCCTTCCCTCCCCTCTCCCCTTCCACCACAACAAACGTATCACCTGGAAGCAGCTGTATTTGGATCAGTATTGGCCACTAAAGCCTCCTTAAATATCAACTATCGGTATCAGCCCCTAAAATCTCTATCAGTGCACCCCTAGAGGCTGCCAATGCCAGGTTGGCCACTCTGGTATACACTATAATAAACTTGCAGCAATGTAACCTCAGTACAACTAGCAAATCTCAGACTACTTATCTTAGTACTAAGAGCAGGTTCAGTCTGCCTCTTCAAAATGCAAGTTACTTGATTAATCCTTTAACAACACCTCTCTCCTCTTTGTCCCTTCTTTCTTAGTGTTGTCAAACATCCTCGTCCTTCCCCTCCAGCCCAACTCTACCCACATTTAAAGACGCTCTTAATGACCTGCTACTGCCCACACAATCTCACTGTTTACATACAAGTGGCCTACCGTCAGATGGTCAGCAATGTCAATCTTTTTAAATGTTTTAAAAGCACTCTGCACACATGCCTGAGGATCCACTTTTGCACCTGTAACACTTAAATTTAACTTGCATTTAAGTTTTTACAAAATAGCTAAGTAGCTATCTGGACTGTTAATACAGATTTTCAATAAGTCTCGAAACAACAGGGAAATTCCAGAAAACTGAAAGAAGGATGAAACTAATGCAGTGGTTCCAATATTTAGAAAAAAACTAAGTCGGAAAACCTGGGTAATTACGGACCTGTCATCTCAACATCAATCATAGACAAAATAATAAAATGGCTAACACTGGACTAAAACTGAAAGAGGATCATTTAATTAAGATGGGTATCTGGAAAATAGGTTTAGTCAAACTAACCTGAATTTTTAATGAGATTACAACTTGTGCTAGACATTTGACTTGGTACCACATATTTTAATTTTAATAATACAATACCAAAACTTTATGACATTAAATAAATTAAAAATTGGTTCAGTGATGGGTCTCGTAACAGAACTGTATGTGAGGAATCATCCTTAAGGATGCTTCCAATGAGATTCCTCTGGGTTCAGTGCTAGACTATTTACTACTTTTATTGATTACACAGAAAAAAGTAGAATCTTTTTTGAATTCTTGTCTTCAGAATGGAAGGTAAGTGCTGACTGATGATACCCATTTGGCACTAGTTTTTAGAGCATGCAGAATACTTGGAAATGCATTTCCTATCTCCAAACAGCCGATTTCCCGTGTCTTCATAACTCCCTTCACAGAGGTCCTTCAGAAATGTTTCTGACTAGGGTCTGTTCTCT
>NW_017729002.1:17146786-17159421 GCF_001723915.1 Gavialis gangeticus
CTCTGCTCCCAGTGCCACTGCAGCCCCAGCTCTTCCCAGCGCATGGGTGGAGGCAAGACGTGGAACCGAGCTGCGCCTGGCCGCATGGGGCTGGGAGCAAAGCTGTGGCGAAATCTAGGGTGGCTGCAGCCCCTCCCAGCACCTGCTCCAAGCCCAGCCCCCGCTGAGAAAAGCTGTGCACTGCTGGCTCCAGCTCTCTCCCCACCCCACCCCACCCCACGCAGATCCAGGGGGCCATACCTCTACCACCCTCCCGGGGTGCAAGCAGCAGTGGGAGCCACCTCCCCCCCACCCAAGCTGCACCCACGCCCCCCTGGGCAGCACCTGTCCCTGCCCCCTCACTGCAGGGGGTTTTGATCTGCCCGCCCACGCCCCTTCCCTCCCCTCTCCCCTTCCACCACAACAAACGTATCACCTGGAAGCAGCTGTATTTGGATCAGTATTGGCCACTAAAGCCTCCTTAAATATCAACTATCGGTATCAGCCCCTAAAATCTCTATCAGTGCACCCCTAGAGGCTGCCAATGCCAGGTTGGCCACTCTGGTATACACTATAATAAACTTGCAGCAATGTAACCTCAGTACAACTAGCAAATCTCAGACTACTTATCTTAGTACTAAGAGCAGGTTCAGTCTGCCTCTTCAAAATGCAAGTTACTTGATTAATCCTTTAACAACACCTCTCTCCTCTTTGTCCCTTCTTTCTTAGTGTTGTCAAACATCCTCGTCCTTCCCCTCCAGCCCAACTCTACCCACATTTAAAGACGCTCTTAATGACCTGCTACTGCCCACACAATCTCACTGTTTACATACAAGTGGCCTACCGTCAGATGGTCAGCAATGTCAATCTTTTTAAATGTTTTAAAAGCACTCTGCACACATGCCTGAGGATCCACTTTTGCACCTGTAACACTTAAATTTAACTTGCATTTAAGTTTTTACAAAATAGCTAAGTAGCTATCTGGACTGTTAATACAGATTTTCAATAAGTCTCGAAACAACAGGGAAATTCCAGAAAACTGAAAGAAGGATGAAACTAATGCAGTGGTTCCAATATTTAGAAAAAAACTAAGTCGGAAAACCTGGGTAATTACGGACCTGTCATCTCAACATCAATCATAGACAAAATAATAAAATGGCTAACACTGGACTAAAACTGAAAGAGGATCATTTAATTAAGATGGGTATCTGGAAAATAGGTTTAGTCAAACTAACCTGAATTTTTAATGAGATTACAACTTGTGCTAGACATTTGACTTGGTACCACATATTTTAATTTTAATAATACAATACCAAAACTTTATGACATTAAATAAATTAAAAATTGGTTCAGTGATGGGTCTCGTAACAGAACTGTATGTGAGGAATCATCCTTAAGGATGCTTCCAATGAGATTCCTCTGGGTTCAGTGCTAGACTATTTACTACTTTTATTGATTACACAGAAAAAAGTAGAATCTTTTTTGAAAGCGTATTACGTAGACTGGGGGAGCATTTAAAAAATTGAAGTATGATGCTTTGTGTCACCAAAAAAATCTAAATAACTTGGTAAGCCTAGTACACACAAACAATACACATTTCAAGACACCCCAAGGGACATCACCATCCAAAAAACCATAAATGCAGGTCTTACAGGATATGGACTACCATAGGAAGCAGCCAATGTGAAAAAAACCCTTACAGATCATGATGAATAATCAGATCCCAGTGCAACAAGGTCAAAAGGACCTTGGATATAGAAACATGGGAACAGAGGAGGAAAGAGGCTCTATTATTTCTGCAATTGGTTCTGAAACAACTACAGGTGAACTACAATGTCCAGTTTTGGTGCTCGTAAACTGAAAAAAGGTCACAGAAGATCCACAAGACTGATTAAAAGACTAGAAAACATGCTTCAATTTTAAACTAAGTGAGGTCAATTTAATTTACATATTACATTGAACATGTAGGGGTAATATGATCTGTATGCATTTGATTATAAAGAGAACAGAAACTTGATACTAGGGCTCTGCAATCCGACAGACTAAACGTACAAGTTACAAAGCACTCACTGAAAGCTGACACTAGGAAAATTCAGACAAGCTACCTTTTAGAGTGTATTTTTTTTGTTTTTTTTAAAGATAGTAAAAGGTAATTAGCAACTGAAAGAATTATCAACCCTTGGGATGTATTTGGTCATGGGAAATTTTAAATGTAACATTTTAACATTTCCCTCAAAGGAATGCTCTAGTTTTAACAGGAATCAAGCCAAATCCTATGACTAGTGTTATACCCGAGAGTCTAGATCAGGGGTCTTCAAACTTTTAAAATAAGTGTATCTCCAGCAGCCCCCTTTTTAGAAGTGTACCTCAGGGGGTGGGGATGGCGAGTGGCTGGATGTCAAATGGGGGTGGGGGTGGCAAGCAGTCAGACACTGGGGGGGGAGGGGCAAGCATGTGTGTGGCCATGTTCCTCTGAGGCAGCAGCACAAGGTGGTGGCGCTCCATCCCCGCCCGCCCCCTGGGACCTTTCAAAGTACCCTGCAGGATACGCATACCCCTGGATGACAACCCCTAATCAAAACTGCCCCTTCAGGCCATATTAGCTAAGAGAAGCAAGGATTTCTTACAGTGATATCTTTTAACGAACAAACCATGTAGTTTGGATAAAGTTAGACAAGCTTTTGAATGCAAGACATTCTAAAAGATATTACTTATAATCTGTGAAACTTCCACACGTTTATTCTCTAATGTGGCTGAACTTAATGCTCAAGAATAAAAAAAGTCTGCTTTCATTTGGTGTTGGTGAGAGGATAGGGAAGAATGGAGGAAAAACCTTTTGCAGTACCTCACTGCTTGTCACTCAAGAACCAAAGAAGCATACAAGATGGAGTGTTTTGTTCACTTCAACAGTTAGGTCTTCTGAAGAAAGACTTCTTAAGTGGACCTGCGCCAGTAGAAGAGCATCAAATGGGTAGTTTGTCCTCTTGCTGATAAAAAAACAACATTCAAGGAAACTTAAGCGTCTCTTTCAGTGAATGCAGGGACATCACAGAAATCTTTCTTGTATTTGTGGGAGAGTGGTCAAATGGGTACAGTTAAGTTATGGAAGACAAAGTTCCTAATTTTGAATACAACTGAGTTAACACTGAGGTATAACCCTTGTATTAATAAAAATGCTGCAACACAAAGGTCAAAACCAAAAAGTTAACTCCCAGCCCCAAATCCTAACTCTAAACTATTTCTTCCATTCTTACAGAGGGAAAACAATGCCCTGTATCTAGCTGAATGATTTCAGTAAGAGCCAAGAAAACATGGAGGTTTTTATACTGCAACTTCCCCCACCCCCACAACTAAGTTTGGAAGAAAAGAGAACTATAGTGTTTTCTACCATAGCATTGAGAGAATTTGATAAGGAATACAATGCTGACAAGTTGAATAGATGCAACCAGTCCACCTTTCAAAACAAACAAACAAAAAAAACCACACAAACCAAAAACACAGCCCACTAGCATAAATCATTTTTTCTAGATTGTTGCCCCCTGCTTAAAGGTTGACAACATAAGGCTATTGATGATGGTCCATGCAGCATTGTGTGGATTAGAAACATATATGCCTTTTCAGAAAAAGTACTCTGACTTTGCCAAGACATCCAGTTTGAAGACCAATTCTTTCATTAATCATTTATGGTGAAGAAATCTCAGAAAAGGGATACTTCCTGTTTTTTCATTTGCTCCTTTCTACTCATCCTCATCCTTCAGCAATTAACATGATAACAAAGATTATTCTTTGGAGAGTGCTCTCATAAACTGTGATTATCTACAAATTAGGTATAAATTTATTAGCAGTAAATTTTCTTAACATATCAGTTTATGAGTCAGTCTGTCAATCTGTCCCGTCCATCTCCAGGCTGTACCAACTGTTGCTACAAAGATGCTCCAAGGGTCCATGAGGCCTCAGAACAGACTGACTGACTCAGAAGTTGATACATGAAGAAAATTCAGTGCTAATCATAATAGTCATAACAGTCCCTATAACAGGGCACCGGGGTGTGCCTGCAAGGCTGCTTGCAGGGGGTGCAGAGGGCTAATGAGCACTCACCTAACCAGAAGAGGGCTCAGGCTGAAGCTATAAGACCAGATCCTGAGCCAATCAGGCAATTTTTTCCTGGCAGCCGCAAGGCAAGGAGCTCTGGGCAGCAGGGCTCCTGAAGGACCTGGAACTTATATACAACTCTGCTGCCCTAAGGGCAGAGCCAAACCCCTTGGGCAAAGGAGGACTGAGTTTCACAGACAAGTGGCCTTTGTTTTATTTTTAGCCCACAGAAAATCCAGGAGCCTGGAGAAGAGGCACCGTGCAGGACCAGGGGAGTATGAAGGCTGAAGGGGCTGAGTGTATAATTAGGCAACATCACAGAGAGAGAACATCAGTGAGCCTTGGGGTGTGAAATAGGGAAGGTACGGAGCCATGCAAGGAGCCCAGCAGGGGTGCAGACAGATTAAGAGGGCCTGCTACCTGGGGGTCACAGGACCGTGACTGAGGGGACCCAGGAGAGGCCCAGTGGTCACTGACACAGGCTCAGGCTCATGCAGAGACCACAGGCAGCCTCCCTTTTATAACCTTCAATATGCAAGGCGTGGCAGGAAACTGATCAGAAGGGAAGAGCTGCAGCTGAAACTGAGCCAGGCAGGGGCCACATAACCACCAGGCGGAGTCACAGCTGCCCCTATGGCCATGGACCAGCTACAGTCCCACAATACCAATAAATGACCCCTAGCATAATAACAACAAATGTGTTAAGCACATATTACATGATTTATTTCAATGTTTCAAAATATGGCATTAGTTATAAGACACTATGTAGAAAGAGGTGAAGAAAAGTGACTTGAGGAAAAGACAATTCTACTAAGCTTGCTATCTAGGAAATTTGTATTTCTCCTTTCACTGGTTTTACACATTTAAATCCTCTCTAGATCCATCTATTTCATTCTCCATTATCTGACTACAGGTTAAATCTCTTTTGCTCAACTGCTAAACCTATTCCATGTCTGGGCTCTCCATTCATCTTACTTAGCAGAGTCTTATTTTAAATGGCATCTGCTTCTATGAAAGCAGAATAGCTTCTGATGGTAAGAAATGCAAAATCTTCTCTGCTAAAGTTTACACTACAGGTGGGATCACATTACAGAATCAATTTCAATGAAAGTTCCACTACAATGAAAATATCTTCAAAGCTGAGGTCAACTGCTATAGTAAATTAAGTAAGTCAAATGGATCTCATGAAAACAAAATCCATGCTGAAATTTTTATTTTTTTTTTATGAATCTTTTCTAATCATTGATAAGACCTCATTAACAAGAAAGCCTTCCTGCCTGCTCATCAAGCCCATCTACTCCTGAACTGAGCATGCGAAAGGCAAGGGCATACTCTGCTTCAGCTGTTCTGTAGTAACAATACTCAATTTTACCCCAGGTAAGATGCCCTGGTTTAGCTTTTGCTTACTGTGGGATAACTCCAGGCACAGGGACAGCTATATGGAGCAGTAGAAGCACAGTAATTCCCTGCCCCTGATAATTAGAGGCACATGAACAATTACTTCCCATGCCCCAGCTACTCCACATACCTGTCCCAGTCTGCCTAATTACCCCATACTTTTTCCTTACTACAAAAAAAAAAGGATTCAAACTCTGTAATGTCATCTTCTCGTGCAGTTCCACTGAAGTGGCTGGGTATACAATGAAAAAAAGGCATCTGATGAAACCAAATGTATAGGAACCAGCACCAGGCTATAGGGTACATGCACACAGTAATATTAATAAAGAATTAACTAAAAGATTTTTCTTTAAGAACTTAAACAGCACCATAATCGGTCAGGCCAATGGTCCATGCAGCCCAGTACTGTATTCTATCTCCAACAGGGGCAAGAGCAGATGCATTAGAAAGGAGCAAGCATTGAACTGGGTGATCTGTCTCCTATTCATTACTTTTCCTGGCATCCACCATCACTGACTTAGAGATGCCAGAAGAAACATCTCCCACTGTTCTGTTTAGCAGCTATTAATGGTCCCAATGACTTATTAGTATTGTATTTACTTAAATACAAGATGAGGTATCCCCCCAGTTAGCACAGGGAAAAAAGCCCCTTGTCTTATATCTGCATATAAGGAAATCTCATTACATACACTATCATTAAACTACTGCCAAAAAAAGCAGCATATGCTCAGCAATAAAAACCAACTATGAAGTTGATTAAATGCAGCCAACAATGCATGACTAAAACACATGGCACACATTGGTCAAATATACTAATAGAAACCTTTTTGTGCGTGGCATCCTACGTGAAAGGCCCAGAAGGCTTGGAGTTCAGATGCCCCCCAGCCTTTCTTGCTCCTAGCCAAAAGGCCAAGGAGCTGCCAGGAACAAACACAAAAGCAGTCCCCCACTGCCACAAAACTGAGAACCTACCACAAGGATAAGTTAATGCAGCCTATTTGAATAAGATATATGTTAGGCCCATCAAATGCAATCCCCTGCACTGCCAACTCTTTTTCAAGTCATGGTGAGCAACAGCATTGCATACAGTTCACCCCGTATCCCTCTACTGCCTCCTCTCATCTTAGTGCATGATTAGTATGGCTCTACCCTCCATGAGGTAAAGCCAGACAATGTTGCCCTGTGCCTTATATGCACAATTTTTTGGAAGATCCAGGACTTGCGACAAGAACACTGTTTTTGAGTCATGAATGGGGGCTAATGGATCCTTTGACAGGAGTGGACAGGGTGTAATCTGGAATATATACACATACTGAGCAGTGCTGTGCAGTGGGGTTGCCACGGAAGGAAAGGCCCCACTAATCATACTAGTCAATTGGGCTAGTCTTAGAGGGCACGACAGAGGGATCATGGGTTAACTGTATGCAATGTCATGGCTCAAAATGCTGCTGATTTGTGGGGGCCAGCCCAACAAACTATGTGGCAAGTCAAGAGCCTTTGCCTTTGGACTCGCACAGCCTCTTGGGCTAGGATCAAGTGAGACTGAGGCCATCTGAACACCAAGAATTCTGGGGCTGGGGCAAAAACATAGGATGCCTGCTTGGATTTGGGGAGTCTCTGACGTCCCAGACTGATGGGTCTGGGAGGGAGGATATTTGCCTAGTGGTAGAGCCACACACACTTGACAACTGAGCTCTCTGCTCATTCGAATTTTGGAACCTACTGGGCTCCCAACTGAATCTAGAACCAAAATGAAATATAAAAAAAGCCCCTGAAATAGATAAAAAAAGAGCTCTTGGAACAAAATATAAAAAAATAAAGAGTTTATGCTAGATACAACTAAATGCCAAAGTGCTGCTCAAAACAGAGTTTACAGAAAACTTGCAGCAGTTTTTAAAAAAAAAAGTAACACACCAATTCTCGATGAACTAGGTCTGTGGATATTGTATGTAAATTACTATAGCTCTGTTTAATTTCAAGGTTGCTTTCAGATTTGCTCCTCACTTCCACCAGCTTAGGGAGAGCAGGGTCTGGCAGTAGGGGGAGGGGAAAGGGACTGCCAAGGGAAAAAGTTGGGGGGGGAAGGGTAGAAAACAAAGAGCCACATGACTTCCCAGATTTAATCCTCCTGCTGTAGCAGTGTGCAAAATACAGGGCAAACCTCCAATACTTTGATTCTATACCTGGAAAATTATAACAAATTTATAAATTGTTTGTCTGTCTGTATCTGTGTTTTAAAGACATATGAGCTAGAGAGATAGACAGAGGTAGATAGAGATATATCTCGTGTGTGTAAAATCTTAATATAATATTATGATTAATAAATTAATATATCTTAATATTAATATAATTACATATATAAAATCTAATCATTGGGCATTCATCTTATAATCGGGGGCATTTTCTATTCAAGTAAATACAGTATTAAATTTCTCTATTTGTTCTAAAACTTCTGTAGTCACTTCAATGTGATCCAACTCTATAGACCTATCTACTAGGAAGGACTGATCCGGTATGGGAATTCCCTCCCTCTTTTTGTTCTTTTCTCTGTTGTAAATGGTAGTAATTGCAGTTTACATTTAAGGACTGTATTTTGATTGGAACTGAATATCTAGTATAATATATAAAAGATTAAAATACTACCACTTTTGTACTAAACAGCATGCCTTGCAGATCTGATCAATAATATTAGATAAATAAGTGAAGGTTTATCTGTGGAAAGTGCAGCTTTTGGAAATATAAACTTTTTAGCAACACTAAATATTTGGCCAATAATGTGTTCTTATCAGCCTAAAAATTACTTTATGAGTGCTAGTTCAGAGCAGAAAGTGAACTGTTATTTGGAGACACAGCCACTGTTCTAATACATACCTAAAGAGCTAATAAACGCGTGGCTTTTGAGAAAAGCTATATTGGTGATCTTGTTTAAAATGAACACTGGAAACTAAGCTTAGTGCATCAGCAAACTAGTTATGCATGCTGAGGATTATAGCAGCCTACACATTACATCACAGTATCACGCACTAGTACATTTTACCCCAGGACACAGAAGATCACAGAAAGTAAGTTGTCATGACCTACTGACTCATTCAGGAAGACAGAGTACATGCACTACATGGAACCAATTTAAGGTTTTATACTACTAGATGTCTCTTGGATTTCACAGACATTAGGACTGGAAGGGACCTTGGAAGATCAGAGTCCAGCCCCCTGCGCCAGGGGCAGGAAGTCAGCAGGGGTCATAGGATCCCAGCAAGAAAAACATCCAAGTTTCTCTTGAAGGTGTTCAAAGTAGGTGCTTCAACCACCTTCAGTGGCAGGCTATTCCATACCTTGGGGGCTAAGACAGTAAAGAAGTTCTTCCTTATGTCCAGCCTGAAACAGTCTTGCAGGAGTTTATAACCATTCGATCTTGTCATCCCTTGGGGTGCTCTGGTGAACAAACGTTCCCCCAGATCCTAGTGAACACCCCTGATAAAACTTATAGGTGGCCACCAGATAGCCCCTGAGCCTGCGCTCTTCCAGGCTGAAGAGTCCCATGGCTCTCAGCCTCTCATCATACGGTCTGTTTTCCTGACCTCTGATCATGCATGTGGCTCTCCTCTGCACTCTCTCAAGCTTCTACACATCCTTTTTGAATTGTGGAGCCCAAAACTGGATGCAGTACACTTCAGCTGCAGCCTCACCAAGGCTAAGTACAACAAGAGAATGATGTCGTGGGATTTACTTGAGAAGCATCTATGGATACAATCCAGCGTTTTGCACGCTTTATTAGCTGCAGCATCACATTGAAGGCTCATGTTCATCTCGTGGTCAATCAAGACCCCCAAGTCCCTCCCATCTGTAGTGCTAGTCAGCATAGCACTGCCCAGCCTATAAGCATGCTGCAGGTTTTTCCTCCCAAGGTGGAGAACCTTGCATTTTTCGGTGTTAAACACCATCAGGTTCTCGTCTGCCCATTTCCTGAGCCTGTCAAGGTCAGCCTGGATCACCCCCGCTGTCCTCAGGTGTGGATGCTTTACCCCAAAGTTTGGTATCATGGGTGAACTTGGCCAGTCCACTTCTGACTCCAATGTCCACATCATTAATGAAGAGGTTGAACAATATAGGTCCAAGGACAGAGCCTTGTGGGACCCCATTGATCACAGGGCACCATGATAATTGACTTCAGTCAACCACCACGCTCTGGGTCCGACCACGGAGCCAATTTCCCAGCCAGTGGATCATGGTGGACCCAAGTCCGCAATTGGCCAGTTTTGCCAAGAGGTGATCATGGGATACCAGGGCAAAGGCTTTTTTAAAGTCAAGATATACAACAGTCTCTTTCCCCTTGTCCAGGTGACATGTGGTCATAAAAGGAATCGAGACTGGTTAAGCAAGACCTACTTGCAACAAACCTATGCTGGCTATCCCTCAGGGTGTTGCCACCGGCCAGTCTGTTAAGAATGGCCTCTTTAATAATCTTTTCTAAGACCGTCCCTGAGACAGAGATCAGGCTGATGGGCCTGTAGTTTGCCGGATCCACTTTCCTCCCTTTCTTGAATATAGGCAACACATTGGCCTTCTTCCAATCATCTGGCACTTCACCATAGTGGCAGAAATTCTTGAAGATCTGTGCCAGGGGCTGAGCTATGATGCAGGCCAGCTCCTTGAGTAATCTTGAGTGTAAATTGTCAGGGCCGGCTGACTTGGTGTCCAGCCTCTCAAGGTGTTCCTTCATGAGATCAGCATTGATCCATAACATCTAGGTCAGGGGCAAGCAACTATTTCGGGCAGAGGACCACTTACCCACTTTTGGCCAGCTGTCAAGGGCTACATGGGTAGCCCCGCCCCGTGACAGGGGACCCGCCTCCTGGTCACCATCTTGGGACCAATGTTCTGGGACCAGCACTGGTGGGGTCCAAAGCGGGGCACAGGCTGGCAGGGGTCTGTGGAGCCGGGCTGGGCTGCACCAGCAGGGAGAGGGGGGAGCTGGCCCGGCTCCACAGAGCCCCTGCCACCCTGCTCTGGGCCCCGCCAGCACTAGTCCCAGGACACCGGTGTGGGCCCCCATGCTGCCACACCTGCTCACTCCCAGCATCCACCAGCCCCGCGGTACAGGCGGGGGGCAGTGCACAGCCCCGACCCCTGCTCACTGGCAAAGAACCTGGTGCTGAGCATGGGGAAAAGCAACCCCTCGCCCACCACTCCCTGCTGCAGGCGCTTGCAGCCCATGCGGGGCTGCCTGGAGCAGGCACAGGCAGCCTCACACAGGCTGCAAATGGCTACAGCATGTGGCACCAGCCATGGAACGAGTGAGAGGCCGCTTTTCCCTGCGCTCGGCACCAGCTTGTAACCCACCCCCACTGCCAGCCTGGGTTCCCCATTGGCTCTGGGTTCACCCGTCAGGGCTGCGTGTGGCAGCAGCAGCTACAGCCCCCCACTTGTCGTGCTGGGTAGTGTTGGCTGCTGCTGCTCCCCGCCCAGAGCTCACACACTGGGAAGCCCATAGGTGGCAGTGGCAAACACTGCCTGGTACAGCAAGCGGGGGGGCCACAGCTGCCCTGACGGGTGAGCCCAGAGCCAGCGCCGGGCCCAGGCTGGCAGCAGGGGCGATTTACAAACTGGTGCTGAGTATGGGGGGGGGGAAGCAGACCCCTCGCCCACCCCGTGCTTGATGGCACACGCTGCAGCCTCTTGCAGCCCACATGGGGCTGCCTGTGCCTGCTCCGGACAGCCCCAGGCGGGCTGCAAGCAGCTGCAGCAGGGAGCACTGGCCATGGGATGGGGGAGGGGCCGCTTTCCTCCATGCTGGGAAGCAGCCCAGGGAAAAGCCTAGTGCTTGGAGGGGGTGGGGAGCGGCCCCTCCCCCACCCCATGGCCAGCACTTCCTCCTGCAGTCGCTTGCAGCCTGCGCAGGGCTGTCCGGAGCAGGCACAGGCAGCCCCACGCGGGCTGCAAGCGGCTGCAGCATGGGGCACCAGGCGCAGGGCTGCTTTCCCCCCACCATGCTCAGCTTTTCCCTGGGCTCCTTCCCTGCCCCCCTTAACCCTTACCTGTGGTTCCAGCACAGGGCAGCCATGTGGTCCCAAGCCAGAAGCCCCAGCCAGGGCTTCCAGCTGGGGGGGTGGGCCTTGCTATTGTGGGAGCCTGCTAGACTTCCCCTAGGTCCTGTCCTTGGTTCTTGTCATTTTTGACAGGAACCAAGGGCAAATAAATATTAATTGCCTAAATTTTTTAGGGGCCCCGTAGGCTGGACAGAATGGCCTCGCCGGCCTGCAGGCTGTATTTCGTCCACCCCTGATCTAGGTAGATCCAAATGCTAAAACAGTGAAGTCCCCAAGTCCACTGATGGCATCTTTATTTATGGTCCCTTTTTTCAAACATAACATCTCAACTTATGGCAGAAGTTATTATTTAGAAAAGTTTAAGAAAGTTTTGTGTTTTTTTAGTAAAGAGACTAGAGAGACATTAATGGTGTAAATATCTCATTACCACAAAAGGACCATGCCAAAAGTTTTGCAGTATTTCCAACAGGCAGTCAAATTCCAGGCTCAATTTTATGTCTTCTGTACCCATGACTTGCCCACCTGACCAAGAAAGCTTTGTCCTTATATCTCAGCCTTAATTCTCATCAGTGAGATTCACATTATTCCAGGAGCACAGTTCAGCTGAACTAGTGAATGTATTTATGGTATGGTACATAATTAGAAGTGCACCAATACACTGGTCTATATCATATCAGCACCGATAAAAGGAAAATTGACATCATCAGCAATCAGCTTTTTTTGGCTGATGGGGCCAAAATAATGTTGCTGATAAATGTCGTGTATGAACGCAGCCGCAGCATGCACTTGGCCATCGCAGCAGCTTGCAGAGTAGCATCCAGCCAGTAAGTCTGTAAGGAGGAGAAGCAGCAGGAGGAGGTAAAGGGCATGAGGGGGCAAATTGAGGCCCCTGCGGTGAGCGAGGGAGTGGGGCAGGCGCTATCCAGCCACAGTAGGGAAGAGCATGAGATGGAGCCACGAGCAGCTCATCAGGGAGGTGAGGGAGGGGGGCGCATGCCACCACTGCACATACCCACAAGGGAACCATGGGAGCCACCCAGAGCTGTGCATGGGGGGAGGGCAGGATGCTGCTGGGGTCATCACCGAGCTCTTCCCGATTTGGGGGGGGGGGGGGGTGGG
>NW_017729002.1:17160020-17161203 GCF_001723915.1 Gavialis gangeticus
GGGGGTGTTGGGGCTGGGGCAGGTGCAGCAGCAGGATCCACATGCCCCCAGACATGTGGCTCACAGCTCCGTCCTGCACCCTACCCCAGCTGTGCAGCACCTGCCCCTGCCCCACTCCCTCCCTCACTGCAGGGGCCTCTATCTGCCTCCTCCCCATACTTATCAGCTGAATGCTGCTGTCCAAGCTGCCAGGCTACATATCGGAATCAGACTGGTATCAACCAATATGACTCGTTAATAATCGGCCACCAGTATTGGCCCCCAAAAAATCTTTATCAGTGCATCCCATACATAGTTCTTATTTAGTAACAACTTTATACATATATGTAAATATGTCAGAATAGCAGAAAATAGAGCTAGTTACTGAACACTGCATAAACTTTCTTTTGTGATGTTAGTATCTACAGAAAGTAGGAATGCAAACACAAACCTTTGGATAGATATTACTATTTAGATGATTTTGCCTTCTATACGTAAATCCTCAGAAGTAGACAGTGAAAATAATACTTAAATGCGTCTTCTGTCCAACCATTTCAACTTTACCAACTATAGGAGATCTTCATGATAGTCAGAGCATGACAAATGTAGGGATTACTCAAAATGCTTCAAAGACTGTATTTTTTTTTTCACATACCACACATGACTTTCATTTCAAAACTAGCTGCTAGTAACTGAAGTGTGCATTATACGTAAGAAACATGGTAAGAGCAGGTTTTGCCAGTTACTGGGTAAAACCATATGTGAAATCTGCAATGATCCAAAGGAAGCAGAACTATGAGCAGGCCTGGCTTCCTACCTGCTACTACTCAGTTACTTACAAGGAAATACCCTTTTTTTATTCGTTCTGCCTTTCAAAAACAGGTATGCACAATATTCCAGGGTGTGTTACATGCAAGAAAATACAGTAATATACAGCTGTGCGCTTCGTTATTTCTTCTGTATATCATCAAGTTCTGAAAGGCAAGTTTTGGTTGAAAGAGGGGAGGAAAAAGAAAAAATGATGTACTAGCCCAATTTCACTCATGGATGCCAGAAAAAGTATTAGGGGCGCACCGATAAAGATTTTCTTGTCTGATTCTGATGGCCGATTATTAGCCAGCCGTATCAGCTGACACGAATCTGATAATTGATGCAGAGGAATGCAACCCATCAGCCTCCTACCAGTAAGTCTGGGGGGGGGGGG
>NW_017729002.1:17161418-17171443 GCF_001723915.1 Gavialis gangeticus
GGGGGGGGGGGGCGAGAAGAAGGGGCAGATCGAGGCCCCCATGGTGAGGGAGGGAGCGAGGCAGGGGCAGGGCTGCCCAGCCAGGGCAGTGAATGTAACCCCAGGAGCAGGACAGAGCTGGGGCGGGGTGCTCCCTGCCACTGCATGCACCCCTGAAGGAAGCATGGGGGGGCATGTGCCCCCTCAGATTTGTGCATGGAGCTGAAGCAGGCTGCCCACTGTAGGCTCAGGGCCAGGGGCTGTGCCAGTGCTTGGGCTGTGTGGGTGGTGGCAGCACTGGGAGCTACATGTATACATGTGGCATTTATTGGTGACATTATCAGCTACATCAGCTAAAAAAAAGCTGACAATAATGTTAATTTTCCTTTTATTGGTGCTGATCTGATAGTGCGCCTCTATAAAGTAGACTACTCGCAACACTCAAACTGTCCATCAAAGCCAAGCAGACCAGGGATTGGGATTTACAAAGCAAAATGATAGATAAGGAAGATTATTTCCTCAGAACATGGGCTTGCACAAAGGGAAGGGTAAGAGGGCTATAACAGTGACTGCATTTGTACTTTACTGTTGCATTTCAAACCCAAAAACTGTCATTGCAGAGTAGAACTGGTTAGATCAGAGGCAAGCAAAATGCAGCCCACAGGCCGGATGCAGCCTGACAGGCCATTCTATCCAGCCCGCATGGCCCCTAAGAAATTTAAGAAATGAATATTTATCTGCCCCTGGCTGCCTGTCACGCAGCCCTCAATGGCTTGCCAAAACCTAGTAAGCGGCCCTCTGCCTGAAATAATTGCCCACCCCTGGGTTAGATGTTTTGGAAAAAGCTCCTTTTTCCCTATTTTTTTAATTTTTAAAAGATAAAAATAAAATTGACAAGCTTTAAAAGTGAAAAAGAAACCTATCCCAGAGGCTTTTCCAGGCAGTGCTCTTCTCGCTCTCTCTCTGGAATATAACTGCTGACAAGTTCTGTTAGTCAATCTTTACTTCAACATTTTTTTCCAGTTTGAAAACCCTGAGACTTCCCAAAACAACTTGACAGAAAACTCAAAACTAGAAGGCTGAGAAAATACAAAGGGAAAAAGTGCTTTTACTTTGCTGAAATTTCTGCTGAATCTTCTCTCCCTTGCAATCTCACTGCTTCATTTTTAGTCAGCTCAATATACTATATACAGGGACTCAAACTTTATTCTATTATCTTACATATAACTAGCCACTAGCATTCAACTTACAAACCTTAATGCTGGTTGAGCCTTGACATCTCTTCAAACATGCTTCTAATTACAGCATTCTATACAGGTTCTCACTTCGTTGCCCAGTACCGAAACCAAAATTTAATCTTTGGGAGAGCAAAAAACTTTCTACTTAAAAGAAACCCCCCCAAAATCCTTGGCAGCAGAAATGCTTCTGTGTAACAGAATTTGTAAGTGGTTTGTGCTCTATTAGAAAACTTCCTAGGACAAAGCCACCTGTTTGCATTCAGCTAACCAGATACTTTGTAACTTCTGCTGATTAACATTTAAACTGGCAAATTTTCCTCTCTCAACATCAGATTGGCAACACTAAAAAAAGCTGTAAAAAAGCAAGCAGAACAGCAGCAACAAGGTATTCAAAGATTTGGCTGGTAAAGCTGATAATCAGAACTGCTGATTTCACCATGAGTTCACCAGTTAACACGAGAAAATTTCAAAAGGACTAACTAAAAATAAAACATTTCACACATTAACAAAACTTCAAACTAACAAAAGTATGTGTATGTTTCATGTCTAAGATCCTACACACACTACATGGAATAACATTTCAATTTCTGGCACTGTAGAAGTATTACAATAAAGAGAAACCAATTTGATTTGAGGCTGGCAGCAAAATTCTTAATAACAAAAGACTTCAGTACAGTTGGCAGTAGATTTTAATTGTGCTGTTCTACTCTGAGGATACTCTAGAAATAACATTTTTGTTTTACTTTTTCACTATCTTAAAAATTCAGCATGCTCAGTTTTCAAGTCTTTTTAAAACTGCTAGCCTTGCAGAAAAAATCTGGACTCAATCAGCAGTTTGTTCTCTTCTCTCACGCATCACTTAAACCATAAGCAAGCCCACCTATATCTAAACACTTGCGAAAATTACTGCTCAGTTACCACTACTGATGTCTTCCACTAGATTGTACAACAAACTAAAATTTAGTAAATAATTATCTTTGCACATGAAAACAGAGACAGTTCTGCCTCTTCCACTGTTGCAGGAGCTAAGATGCATAACAGGAACAAAAAATAGTAGTGACAAGTCAAGCTTTAAGTCGAAAAACGTTGATAGGTGCAAGATAAACTAATCTGTGGATTAAGCACATTTTCTCATACACTATTCAGAGCAAAATTGCATTTTTAAATGTTTAAGCCATAACCCATTCAATTTTGCAGCTGGCTTCTAATCCCTACCCATCTCCACCATCCCAGCAGGATCCTTCTGACCCCTCCCTACCTTAATCCCTCCAGAAAAAGTTGCTAACCCCTGAGTTAGATAAACCCTTGCATGAAATGGTTTGGTTAGGAATGTTCCTACCTTGAGCAGGAGGTTGAACTAGATGACCCCCTGGTCAAGTATGTTCCTGCCCCAAGCAGAGGGTTGGACTAGATAACCACCTAGGTCCCTTCCAGTATTATTTTCTATGATTCTATGCCACCTAAGCATACTGGGCATGGACAAACATAGATTTGGAGCCATTTCACAAGGGGAGGTGTGCAGGGGAGTGGGAAGGGGAAGGGTAGGGGACTCTTGCTCTGAACCATGCAGCAGCTATTACTGTTGCATGAAGCAGTGTTAAAGTTCACGGGAAAGTAGGCTGTAAAGTTGGGGCTGTTTACCTACATTTGTATCGCTCCCAACTTGTGCACAAAACTTGGAAAACAGCAGCTGCATGTTCCCGATCAGCAGCTCGTCTTTTGAAACTGCTCCAAATGTAGATTTACCCATACCCATAAGCATATGGCAAGAGGAGAGACTTTCCCACTCCAAGCTTTGCTCCTTCATCAATCAACAGAACTGTGCATCCAAAAACAAGCAAACAATCCAAAACAAAACAAAAAACCCCCACACCTGAAGCAAAAGGAATCTAGATAGTTATATTGAAAAACTAAGCTTTTAACCAGTTGGACTCTTAACAGCTGGTGCTTGCTAGTAAGAGTTCCATGGATTGGAACCAGGAAATCATCCTTTGGAGAATGGACGTCAAACATATGGAGGCACTCTATCCTGCTGGCACAGCAGCAACTGGAAGTTGGGAGGTGTGGCAGGCCGCCAAACCCAGGGCACTTAGGCCCTGGTGGACATAGCCATCAGCTGCCTGAGGGTGAGCAAGGGCTGATACAGCCCCAATCACCCTGTGTTTGCTTGGTTTGTCACTTGGCCCTCACTTGCCCTACCTCCTACACTACTGGCCTTTTGCTGCTGCCATGTGCCACAAGCCAGAGCCACTTATGTGTGCCTTGAGCTAAATCTGGCCCATAAGGAGCAGTCCAGATCCAGCCTGGGTCATGAGGGGAGTCCGACACACAAGCTTTCAAGTTTTTAGAATGTTTGCATTCTCTGGACTGCAGTGAAGTTTAAAGTGATTTTAATACATTAGCAACACTTTTTCTATAAACAACCATAAGAAAATAAGTTTCCTGGCAAAATAGATAAAACAAAAATTTCAAAATATCCTATGAAAGATCAAATGGGAAGTCATACTGGTTTATAATTAAAATACTAAGATTAAGCCAAAAACATTTGTCCAGCTACTTCTGGTTTTGAGCTCAGTAACTTGCATCTAACTAGACTATCATCCAGAAAAGGCAACTAGTCTTGAGAAAAGCCTTTATGTCTTACAGGGAAAAAACATTTTTGTGGAAAAGCTGCAATCTCACCTCTATTTAAGAGCAGTTTTACATAGGTCAACCTTAAAAGCTCAAGCTGCTTTTACACTATTAGAACCTATCCTCGAGTAAAAGCACTCTCTGAACTAGTTGAATAAAATGAAGTTCTCTCTACAGCATTCTGAAGTATTACTTTAACTAAGGCACTGCATACCTTATCAAGCAGAGGGCAGGAGCACTATGAATGCTGCTCTATTCTGAAAAAAATAACCATTCTGGCAGAGTATCTCGGCACTCTACCAGCTAAGCCTTTTAATCATTTTAGCCAGGCTGATTAAATGCAACTTAGATGTCAGATGTCCTGATGAGTTCCTCTGAACGGTACAAACATTTCGGCTTTAGCAACAAAAAATTGTTTTGAAGTAGTACTTATATTCCCCTTCTGCTCTTCAGAACTGGTCCTTGTCTCTGACCTGACATTTCTGGCAATTTTCCAGAGAAGCATTCTAGTATACATGGAATAAACATTACTTTGGGGCACAAAGCCAGAACTATTCTGAGGATAACTTTGCATCCTAGTAAAAAGAATGGAAGGATTCAGAAAATAGGTACTGTTTCACAAATTTGGAGAATTTAGAAAAAAGCCATAGTGGCCAGAGAGAGAAAGATGGAAACCAAAAGGTTTTAAGGAAGACTGTACAGGATTTTAAAACATTTCTTAGAGCCCTTGAGAACAGAGAATTTTTAAAGAAAATTGATTTAAAAGAAGCTAGATTAGGAAACTAGCTTTCCTAGCTGCAGCATGTTTAATTTGACTCTGTTGATGGGGTGTGATTTTTCTCCAGAAAGGTCCATTTGAAGTATGCAATCTTCTCCAAATACCAGGAGACTTCCACCGTCTTCCCTTTCCTCCTCTCTCCTCAGTTTGAGGGGATGTGTCATGTGTATCAAGAATCAAAACAAAAACTGTGCTTTAATTTTTTTTTATCGTGTCTTATCTGTGGGGAGTCACATATCTAATGTGACTCAGAAATGTAGCACTTTGCATAGGTTATGCCTTTATTATATAATAATGTGGCAATAGGCACACATGCTTCTGTGAGCTTGTGGCTTAAACTCTTTTTTTTGCTAGGTTACTGGTAAGGATGAGCATCTATTTTGCTTCTTTTGTTTAGAGGAACTCTCCATTAAAATGCGAGACTCAACTTAAATTAGCCTTATTGTTTTTAAGCCTCTGAATAGGACTAGCTGTGGTTATACTCAGGACCTATTTCTTGTGTGCCCATCTGACAAGTGGCTTAGGGGTTCTGTTATCATGCTTGAAGCCAGTAAGTGATAGAGCTTTTGTTTTAATGGCCTAAACATGTCAACTGCATTGCCTCCTAAAATCCACTCATTTTTAAAAGTGCTGTTTGTTCACAAACTTCTCTGCAATTTTTTGACACCGGGGCATTTTTGTATTAAAAGATTTTTCGGATGTTGTTCAGAACTTTTAGGTTTGCTTAAAGCTATTCTTCAGTTTATTTTTAACATTAACTGAAAAAGTCCATCAGTCTAGCATTCCTATCCTGTAGGACAGGGATTCTCAACGCTTTTCTGTCTCAGGGGTCCCCAGCCCCACCCACATGACCCCCAGCCCCAGGGTCCCCAGCCCCACCCACAGCACCCCCCGGTGCAGTCAGCAGGGCTCAGCAGTGGGGAACCCCAAGGCCCACTCACTTGAACAGCATCAGCAACTCAGAGCCTCACCCACCCACCCAAAGTACCGCCCAAAGATGGAGGCTGTGGGGCTCTGTTCACCCCTCCCTTTTCCCTCAGGACTTGCCCTAGCCCTGGAGGGGAGTGGGGGAACAAGGCTGCTCCTTCTCACACTGGGTCAGACCAAGCAAACCCCTTAAGACTGGCTTGCGGGCCCACAGGGGGCCATTAATCCCAGTTGAGTATCACTGCCATAGAAGAACAGAAAGTGACCCAGGTGCCATTTTTCTTACATGATTTCCTTTCTTACACAAGCTGCAAGTAAGGAGGTAGACAAAGGGTTCTGGGACAGTGAGCTGGGACATTTTATAAGCCAGCTTCAGAGGCCATTCCTAAACATGCCAGTGGGGTGTTTAAATTAAGGGTAACCTAAGGTTTCAAAACTGGATGAAAGCCAGCACTATGTGCCCGGGTTAACTATTAAAGAAAACAGGAAGCACAAAACAGTGACTGAAAGAAAGCTGAAGGATCAGTCACCCAAGTTTTTGCCTTAATACACGTGGGGCAAAAAGTAGTAAATCAGAAAACCAGGACCAAAGAAAAAGGGTAAATAAAATTAGACCCTACTCTAAAAAGCTGGTCCTAAACTAGGTGGTGGGCAGGGGGTGCAGCTGGGTGCACACAGTAGCTGCAAACACGAAGTTAAGTAGCAGAGGCCCCTTTATTCTGAGAACTGAATTGCACTTTAAGGTACCAAAAGAACGAATGAAGTGAGGAGACAGTACACAATGCACGCCATAGAGCATGAAGACTGTTTATTGCTAAGCGATATTATATAAAGACTACACTTGATTAATAAAATAAACTATGCTGTTCAGTCTAATTTTTAGAACTCATTCTAGCAGGGCCTTCTAAAGAATATCCAATCAGCTTTCTTCTTTTGAAAAATCTGAAGTGTAACACTAGCAAGTTCTCTTTTGGTGTGATGGGCAGTATCTGAGTGCAGTGCTGGTCCAATTTTGGTAAAGTTGCCTTTGAAGAGAATCAGTTTAGATCTAGACTTCTTAGAAAAGTTTACAGCCATTTAGACGAAATTTAGAATGCATAGTTTCATAGTTGGTAGGGTCAGAAGGGACCTGAGCAGTTCATCAAGTCCAAACCCCTGCCATGGGCAGGAAAGAATGCTCGGGTCAAACAACCTCAGCTACGTGATTGTACAGCCTCCTTTTGAAGACCCCCAGGGTAGGAGCATGCACCACTTCCCTTGGAAGCTGGTTCCAGCTCCTAGCCACCCTGACTGTGAAGTAGTGCCTCCTGATGTCTAGCCTGGATCTACTCTCGGTCAACTTACGGCCGTTATTCCTTGTTGCTGCCAGTAGTGCTTGGGGGAACAGGGACTCTCTCACTGCCTGCTGCTCCCTCTTGGCAAATTTATAGACGGCCACCAGATCCTCTCAGCCTTCTTTTGTGGAGGCCAAACAGGTTCAGGTTCTGTAGCCTCTCTTCGTAGGGCCTGCCCTGCTGCCCCCTGATTATGCGAGTGGCCTTCCTCTGGACCCTCTCCATGTTGTCCACATCCCTCCTGAAGTGCGGTGCCCAGAACTGGATGCAATACTCCAAATGCAGCCTGACTAATGTTGCACAGAGGGGGAGGATCACCTCCTTGGATCTGCTCGTGATGCATCTATGGATGCATGACAAGGTGCGGTTAGCCTTCCTGACCACGTCCCTACATTGGCTGCCCACGTTCATCTTGGAATCAACAGCAACTCCAAGATCCTTTTCTGCCTCTGTGCTGACAAGAAGGGAGTTCCCCAGCCTGTAGGTATGCTGCTGGTTCTTCCTCCCGAGGTGCAGTACCTTGCACTGGTCAGTATTGAATCCCATCTTATTCTCATCCACCCACCTCTGTAACCTGTCCAGATCAAGTTGTAGCCTGTCCCTCTCTTTTAGTGTGCCCACTTCACTCCACATCTTAGCGTCATCCACAAATTTGAACAAGGTGCCTTTCACCCCCTCATCCAAGTCGCAGACGAAGATGTTGAACAGTGCAGGACCGAGGACTGAGCCCTGCAGAACCCACATCCCTCCAGGTCGAAAATGACCCATCCACCACCACTCTCTGGGTGTGGTCCTCCAGCCAGTTTGCGACCCATCTGACTGTGTAGGTGTCGACACCAGTCGCCTAATCTTTTAATGAGGATGGGGTGAGAGACTCCAAATAAATTAAATAAGACAAACCTGTGAATACAACAAATAGAAATACTTCTCCTAAATTATTGTTGAACCTTTGTTACTGGATTAAAAAAGAAGCCACACCCTTGGAATTAATTTTTTCCTAGATGTCAGGTTACTATAAAACTCTGGGTAAAGAACAGATAAGGATGAAAAAAAACGTTAATTTAATCCAGTCAGGTTAGACCTATTTAAATCAAAGCACTTAAAATGAGCAGTCAGGAAAAAATACTTGAATAACTTTTTTAATCTTGTGTATTTTGACTATTTCTTTAAAGATTTATTCAATTTCACTATACAACCATTAAACACATTTACGACATGTGCCTTTTATGCTAAATTTGAGATTTCCTGCAAATGAAGCTATGTCAATGTTTACATTCATTCAGATCATTTATTTCTACAAAATATTCTAGAAAATAATGAATGATGCATTTCTAATTTACTCAATTGTGTTGAGATTTCTATCAAAACTGTACTCTAATGGAAATTGGTATCCAACTAATGAACAAAAATAGTCATGTGAAATACTAGAAGTACACCGATACATCAATACATCGATCCAATATCGGATTGGTACTGATATAAAGAAAATTGCCTTTTCTTTAATATAAATACCCATGCTGCACGCATCTGCAGTGCAACACAAAGCAGAGCTGGCAGAGTGGAGAGCTGCCTCCAGCTGGTAAGTTGGAAGGGGAAAGGGGGGTGCAAGCGGCATGAGGGGGGAGGGGTAGGTGCTACCCAGGCAGGGGCAGGGCAAGCGGGACAGAGGCGCATTTTGTGGAGTGGGGGCAGCTCCTGCCACTGCTGGCACCCTGGGAGGGGGGGGGGGGGGGGTGGTTGTGGCCCCAGATCTGTGTGGCATGGGGCGGGCTGCAGCTACGGGGTCGGAGCTGGTGCTGCACAGGACTTTTCTTGCCAGGGGCTGGGCTCAGAGCTGGCTCCAGCAGTACTGGGAGGAGGCTGCAGCCACCCCAAATTTCCCGACAGCTCTGCTCCCAGCCCTGTGCCACCTCCTGGCACAGCCCCAGCTGAACGCTCTGCCTCCACCCAAGCACCGAGCAGAATCCCAGGATGTTATCCTCCCGCTGTATTCGGCCTTGGTGAGGCTGCAGCTAGAGTACTGCATCCAATTCTGGGCTCCACAATTTAAAAAAGATTTGGAGAAGCTTGAGAGAGTCCAGAGGAGAGCCATGTGCATGATCAGAGGGCAGGAGAACAGGCCTTATGATGAGAGGCTTAGAGCTATGGGATTCTTCAGCCTGGAAAAGCACAGGCTCAGGGGGGACATGGTGGCTGCCTATAAGTATATAAAGGGTGTGCATCAGGATCTGGGGAATACACCTGCTCACCAGAGCACCCCAAGGGATGACAAGGTCAAACAGTCACAAACTCCTCCAAAACCGTTTCAAGCTGGACATAAGGAAGAACTTCTTTACTGTCCAGACCCCCAAAGCCTGGAACACACTGCTGCCAGAGGTGGTGCAAGTACCTACTCTAGACTCCTTTAAGAGACATTTGGACATTTACCTTGCTGGGATCCTTTGACCACAGCTGATTTCCTGCCCCTGGGGCAGGAGGCTGGACTCCATCTTCCAATGTGCCTTCCAGCCCTAATGTCTATGAAATCTATGAAAAGCTGGGCAGCACTGGGTGGTGGCACAGAGCTGGGCGTGGAGCTGCGGGGAGATCTGGGGTAGCTGCAGCCTCCTCCCAGTGCTGCTGGAACCTGCTTTGAGCCCAGCCCCCATCAAGAAAAGCCTTGCGCAGCACCAGCTTCAACCTGCACCTGCAGCCCACCCCACACCGTGCGGACCCAGGGGCACACGCCCCGCCCACCCCCACCCTCCCAGGGTGCAAGCAGCAGCACAAACTGCCCCCACCCCACAAACTGTACCTCCGTACCACGCCCCACCCCACCCTCATAGAAAGCGAGGGCTGGGAGGGACCACAGGAGGTCATCTAGTCCAACCCACTGCTCAAAGGAGGACCACCTCCTACTAAGTCATCCCAGCCAAGGCTTTGTCCAGCCGGATCTTAAAAACCTCAAAGGATGGAGATTCCACAACCCCTCTGGGTAACTTGTTCCAGTGTTTAAATACCCTCCTAGTGAGAAAATTATTCTCAATATATAATCTAAAAACTTCCCTTGCTGCAACTTGAGACCATTGCTCCTTATTCTGTCATCTACCACCACTGAGAACAATATAGCTGCATCCTCTTTCAACCCCCCCCCCCCCC
>NW_017729002.1:17171484-17172992 GCF_001723915.1 Gavialis gangeticus
CCCCCCAATCAGGTAGTTGAAGGTTGCTATTTAATCCCCTCTGTCTTCTCTTTTCTAAACTAAATAAGACCAGTTCCTTCAGCCTCTCCTCAGAAGTCACGTCCCACAGTCCCCTCACCATTTTCATTGCTCTCCGCTGGACTCTCTCCAATTTGTCCACATCCTTTTGATAGTGGGAGCCCAAGTCTGAACACAGTACTCCAGATGTGGCCTCACCAGTGCTGAACAGAAGGGAATAATCACTTCTCTTGACCTACTCACAACACACCTAACAATGCAGCTCAGTATGCCGTTAGCCTTCTTGGTAACAAGGGCACAGTGCTGGGTCATATGCAGCTTATTGTCCACTGTAACCCCCAGGTCCTTTTCTGCAGAGCTGCTGCCCAGCCAGCCAGCCCCCAGCCTGTACTGCTGTATGGAATTGTTCTGTCTGAAGTGCAGGACTTTGCACTTGTCCTTGTTGAACCTCATGAGATTTCTTTTGGCCCAATCCTCCAATTTGTCTTAGAGTCACTCTAAATCCTAGCCCTACCCTCCAGTCTGTCTACTACTCTCCCCAGCTTGGTGTCATCTGCAAACTTTCTGAGGGTGCACTCTGTGCCATCTTCCAGGACCTCTCCCAGTCACCATGAGTTTTCAAAGATGATGGCCAGTGGCTCTGCAATGACATCCCATCCGGCCCCACGGACTTGCATATGTCCAGCTTCTCTAAGCAGTACCTAACCCGTTCTTTTGCCACTGTTGGCTGCTCACCTCCTCCACAAACTGTGCTGCCAGATGCAGTGATCTGGGAGCTGACCCTATCTGTGAAGACAGAGGCAAAAAAGACATTGAGCACTTCAGCTGTTTCTGCATCCTCTGTTACAAGGTTTCCTCCCCCATTCAGTAAGAGATCCACACTTTCCCTGACCCTCCTCCTATTGCTAACATACTTGCAGAAAACCTTTTCATTACCCTTTATGTCCCTTGCCAACTGCAACTCCAATTGTACTTTGGTCTTCCTGACTTCATCCCTGCATGCCCAAGCAATACTCTTATACTCCTCCCTAATTGTCTGTCCAAGTTTCCATTTCTTATAAGCTTCCTTTTTGTAATTTAGTTTACAGAGGAATTCACTGCTAAGTCAAGCTGGTCTTCTGCCATACTTGCTAGTCTTCCTGCACATTAAGATAGTTTGTTCCTGCTCTCTCAGTAAGGTTTCTTTAAAGTACAGCCAGCTGTCCTGGACTCTTCTCCCCTTCAGTCTGGCTTCCCAGGGGATCCTGCCCACACAGTCCCCGAGTCAAAGTCTGCTTTTCTCAAATCCAGGGTCTTTACTGCTGCTCTCCAACCTTCCTTTCCTCAGGAGCCTGAACTCAATCATCTTGTGGTCACTGCTGCCCAAGTTGCCCTCTACTAGCACATTCTCCACCAATTCTTCCCTGTTTGCGAGCAGAAGGTCAAGAAGAACACAGCCCCTAGTTGGCCGCTTCAGCACTTGCACCAGGAAGTTGTCCCCAACACTCTCC
>NW_017729002.1:17177992-17179480 GCF_001723915.1 Gavialis gangeticus
AGTCACTCTAAATCCTAGCCCTACCCTCCAGTCTGTCTACTACTCTCCCCAGCTTGGTGTCATCTGCAAACTTTCTGAGGGTGCACTCTGTGCCATCTTCCAGGACCTCTCCCAGTCACCATGAGTTTTCAAAGATGATGGCCAGTGGCTCTGCAATGACATCCCATCCGGCCCCACGGACTTGCATATGTCCAGCTTCTCTAAGCAGTACCTAACCCGTTCTTTTGCCACTGTTGGCTGCTCACCTCCTCCACAAACTGTGCTGCCAGATGCAGTGATCTGGGAGCTGACCCTATCTGTGAAGACAGAGGCAAAAAAGACATTGAGCACTTCAGCTGTTTCTGCATCCTCTGTTACAAGGTTTCCTCCCCCATTCAGTAAGAGATCCACACTTTCCCTGACCCTCCTCCTATTGCTAACATACTTGCAGAAAACCTTTTCATTACCCTTTATGTCCCTTGCCAACTGCAACTCCAATTGTACTTTGGTCTTCCTGACTTCATCCCTGCATGCCCAAGCAATACTCTTATACTCCTCCCTAATTGTCTGTCCAAGTTTCCATTTCTTATAAGCTTCCTTTTTGTAATTTAGTTTACAGAGGAATTCACTGCTAAGTCAAGCTGGTCTTCTGCCATACTTGCTAGTCTTCCTGCACATTAAGATAGTTTGTTCCTGCTCTCTCAGTAAGGTTTCTTTAAAGTACAGCCAGCTGTCCTGGACTCTTCTCCCCTTCAGTCTGGCTTCCCAGGGGATCCTGCCCACACAGTCCCCGAGTCAAAGTCTGCTTTTCTCAAATCCAGGGTCTTTACTGCTGCTCTCCAACCTTCCTTTCCTCAGGAGCCTGAACTCAATCATCTTGTGGTCACTGCTGCCCAAGTTGCCCTCTACTAGCACATTCTCCACCAATTCTTCCCTGTTTGCGAGCAGAAGGTCAAGAAGAACACAGCCCCTAGTTGGCCGCTTCAGCACTTGCACCAGGAAGTTGTCCCCAACACTCTCCAAGAACTGCCTGGATTGCCTGCGCACTGCTACATTGCCTTCCCAGCAGATGTCAGGAGGTTCCCCATGAGAACCAGGGCCTGTGATCAGGAAACTTACCTTAGCTGGTAAGTCTGTTGAGGTGGAACGGGAAGGGGGAAAGAAAGGGTATGAGGGGACAGATCAACAACCCCTGTGGTGAGGGAGGGAGTGGGGCTGCAGTAGGCACTGACCAGCCGGGGCGAAGCAAGTGTGGGACAGGGCCGCACCTCATTTGGGGTCACGAAGGGAGTGGCTCCCACCGCCACGCACAACTTGCCCGCTTGCTCCTGCCAGTCATCTGAGAGAGCACTTGGGGGGAGGGTGGGGGGGTGGCAACATGATCCCAGATCTGCATGGGACAGGCCAAGCAGGCTGCAGCTGTGGGCTGGGGCCAGGGGCCACAATGCACTGTGCTCTGGGTGGGTTGCAGTGGTGCTGGGAGGGGGACACGGGGGGGCCACAGTCAAA
>NW_017729002.1:17180111-17189329 GCF_001723915.1 Gavialis gangeticus
GAGGGGGGCGGGGGGGGGGGGGGGGGGGCTGCAATGAATTTTTGGGTGGCTGCAGCCCCTTGCATGACCCTCCCAGCACTGCCACCACCTGCCCTGAGTGCAGCCTAACCCAGCTCCCGCCAGGAAGAGCCTGGCATAGCCCTGGCCCCAGGCCCAGCCTGCACCTCCTAGATCCAGGGGCACACATGCTCCCCATGTCCTCCTGGGGTGCGCGCAGCACCGGGAGCCACCCCCCAAGATGAGCCGTGGGTGGGTGGCGCCTGCCCTAGCCCTACTTCTCCCTCACCGCAGGGGCCTTGATCTGCCCCCCACGCCCATTCCACCACAACTGACTTGCCACCTGGTCACGGCTCTTCAAGCTGCAGGGCTGTGTATCGGAAATCAGATCAGTATCAGCCGATATGCCTCCTTAAAAAACAGCTATCAGCATTGGCCCCCCAAATCTCTATCAGTGTACCCCTACCAAATGGGGTATGTTCTTACATGAAATGGACCATCTTACACCAAATCCTAGGAAAACACCTAGCCATGAACTATTCATTACAAAAAACTTACAGGAAGTCTACACAGAAAAGTAAAGAACTGACATAGCCTGTTGCTCCAGCACCTTATATTGGCCTTAATTATGGCAAC
This sequence comes from Gavialis gangeticus, assembly GCF_001723915.1. NCBI lineage: Eukaryota > Metazoa > Chordata > Crocodylia > Gavialidae > Gavialis > Gavialis gangeticus. The sequence goes on from NW_017729002.1 coordinate 17,180,745, forward strand.
CAGCCACCCCCTCTCCCTCTTGGGCCACATTTTCCAGCAAGATTTTATCCATGAAGAACTGTAACTACTCATTTTCTTTTATGACTATACTATGAGAAGTACTACTTTTATCATGTCATTTTAGTTGTGCCCAAAACTGATAAATCGCAGAGTCCACAAAACGTTTCCCTTTTTTTTTTAAAACAATACACAACTAAATCTAAAAGGTATACACAAATCATTTTTAAACAGTGATAATACCTCCCCTACTGAAAAAAAGAATGTATACAATTCAAATTTTTCACCTAAATTTTAAGAAAAAATGTAAGTTAATTTTTCATAAATTACTATAAGCAACATTTATTTTAAATGTGAAACTTGTAATTTTCTCCATATAAGAAAAATGACTCAAGCAGAATCCAAGTTTCCTCTTCTGCTACGAAAGAGATCGTCAGTTACGGAAGCAATAGTACTATTTAAATCAATTTTGTGCTAACTGCTATTAGGAGTTTGGTTTCTTAATTTTATATAAAATACAGATATCCATCCTGCATTTAATAAGATTAAAAAGCAAATACCCTCATGTCTTGCATGCATACCAGCCCAGCCTCTGGCTTCTTTACTGTACATTCCATCAAGAAACAGCATACACCAACTGCAGAGACTTCCTCAGCCTGAAGAAGGGTTTTTAAACCTGAAAGCTTGCTAAAAAGTTTTTTCCAACTATTTAAATTGGTCTAATCAAAATATATCAGATTCACCCAAAGAACCTTGTCTGCCTAATACCCTCAAGTCACCTGAACTTCTATTGGCCATTAGTCTCTGTATCAATTTCTCAAACAGTGGGAAGAAACGTGAAATACAGGCAACTACAGACAAAGAATAATATACAAAATTATAGGTACATACTTTTGTCATTCCTCCTGTCTGCGCTGTGTTCAGTCCTGTATGACCAGCCATCTGTGGTGATACTTGGGTTAAAGTCTCTGCCAACACACTACCTGCATTCCCCTGCATGGCAGGGGCAGAATATTGCATTCCTGCTCCCCTTCCTCTGCCCGCTGCTGCAAGGGATCCATTCATTACCTGCCCTTGTGCTTGCTGAGACTGAGTCATTAAACTGTGGCCAGAATTACTGTTGAGAAGGCCCTGGTGCGTCTGACTGAAATTAGCATTCATACATATCCCAGGTCCAGTCTGTGATGTTGCAGGGCTGCTCGTCACCATCCCCACTTGTTTTTGTGCTTGAGAGTTCAGTGCTTGTGAGGCAGGCGTAGTAGGACCAGAGGCGCTGGCTGCCTGTTTTGCCAGGCTTGATGCAGAAGAGTCGCCTTGGTTTAAAGGGCTCTTGCCCATAGCACCCAGATTACCAATGTTAGCACTGTTTGGCTGCCCTTGGACTTGATTACCAACTCCTTGCTGGACAGGACTACTTGAATTCACATTTCCAATTCCTGGGTTTAGGGTAGAGCCACTGCCCCCCCTTAGAAGCTCAGAAAGTTGTTTGTGTTTGGAAGCTGCATCTGGAACAAGGTTCCCACTGCTATTTAAAAGGCCTAACTCTCCATTGGGGATCAGCTCATCAGGAAGATCATTTTCCAAGTCAAACAAAGATCCAAAATCTAAAAATTAAACAGAAACATATGTAAGACAAACCCTGAAAAGACAATTTGTTTTTATAGGTTCATATTCAATATGACACTGATATAATGCATTGACACTAATGAAAAACTGTGCCTCACACTTTACCATATATTAACACCATTAGGGGGTGTTAACATAGAAGTGTTCTATGCAGTATAGAAAAGTGCTCTATGTATACAAAATAATGTCCTTTGTACAGTAGATTAAGTGAAAATACTGCCTAATATGTGTTTCTATCCTAAGTTTTATTTAGTTATTTTGTAAAACAGAACATCAAGCAGAAGAAACTGGGTTGCAAGAATGACAGCTTATTCAAACATACATTTGCAAAAAGCAGAAGGGAATAGAAAATCACTGGCATACTAAGATTGTTCATCGATCTTCTCTTTGTTCGAATATGCCCCAGTATAGAAATCTCATCTTAAATCACCTTCCATCAATATGCAGTCATTCTTCTACAGTTAGACTATTAACATAGAACTGAATGTATATTATACTATATTTTTCTGGTTTTATTTCAAAGAATCCAAACAAATACTAATGTATAATTGGCCTGTATAATAGAGCCATCAGACTGTACTGAACTTCAGTACACAAGGATCACATTTTAACTTAAACCAATGACAGCCATTTTAAAAAAAAAAGTATGTGAATTTTCAAAATCAGTTCACTATGATATGGGAAAAACAGATCATATCCATGTACAAAAAAGTCACACCCATTTTCTTTACAAAAGCACTCAATGCTGACATGATTATACCACCTTCCAACTACAGCTCTTAATTTAGAATTTTGATTTAAAATAGCCAACACAACTTTGTTGCTTACAGTGACCATATGACTTAGGGTCCGGCCCTGCCTAACTTCACACTGCCATGACTACCTCTCTTTACTGGTATTACTTAAGAATAATTACAAATAAGGGAGACCCAAATGTCCAACTGGAAACAACTAAAGCAAAATGGAAGATGTGATTTTAAAATTAAAATAGGATTCTGACTATTTAGCTTTTTACTATTAAAACAGTTATTTTTTAAATTACTAAACCAACATGAGCTAAATGCGGCCATTCTGAATGAACAAACAGCTGCTTTTGAATGTCTTCAATCAAGAGCTAAAAACATACTTCTTTCATAAGAAAGGCAATTTTCACTTCATTATAAATCAAAGTTATAAAATAAAAATGAAACAAATACACTTTGGTAGTTCTATGAACTACCTAAAGCACTGATCTAATAAACCAAGAAGTCTATGCAAATGACAGAACCCCAAAAAGAAGTGAACAGTAAACAAGTAAGAGTATACTCATTCCATCAACTTTATACTTGCCAAGCATCTTTCTCCAACAGACTACAAAAAAACGCTGTCTACAAGCACACCTCTTCCATAATGACCCTCAAACTGTATTCTGAATGCTAAACTACAGAAATAAATATCTGGTCTAATAAAAGATATCACATTTACCAAAATCATTCTCTCTACTAATTAAAGAAATACTCTAGCATAAGTTGTATATATATTCCTCAGATCAGCAGCCTGTCCACAAAGAGACTCAATTCCAGAGAACGCATTGTAGCCAAAAATAAATTCTACAAGAAAGAAGTGAGGTAGTCTTTCAAGGCAGTTATTTTCAGATATTTAAAAGACCAGATATTATGATGATACATGACTTACTATTTTCTATACCTGACAGGCCATAAACTTTTATCCACCTAACGCAATAATACATGTTTAGCTAAAACATCTCCCAGAAAGGAAATCTTAATTTGAAGGAAAATCTACTACACTTCCCTTGTAGTTTGTATGAGCAGTTAAATCTCCCTCTCTATTTCAGTCCATCACTAATTTTTTCAACTGAATTCAGCTTCAGCTTCCAGCCACTGGTTCTTGTCATCATTTCTTTTCTTTTTTTAAATAATAAAGGACCCTTTGATCATTTGTATTTCCCTCACAGAAGCTAAACAAATCAAGTTCTTCAAACATTTTTGCTGCAAGGCAAGAGGCTTCCCTAAAATCTCAACTCATTTTTGTGTCTCTTATCTATAATGTCTTATTTTTGTCCATTTAAAAAAAACTGCATCATTAATATTCTAGTACTGCTCTTAAAAGGGCTATAAAATTACCTTTTTAACTCTATACATCCCTGTTTGCATATATGAGAAATGTATTAGCCCTTTGTGCCACACTAGATGTTTTGTAGCATATTATAATAAAAGCCCACAACACAGAAGGCTATTTTTAACATGTAATGGAACATAAAATAATTTAAGTGAAGATGTAAAAAGAGTAGTTTCATTAGAAATTAAAACATGTACATCTGAATAGTTCAGCAACTCAAAAACTGATGTGGATGTATATCCGAGCATGTAATGAGCTAGACATGGCAAACTGTCCCTCACCCAGGCAAAACAGGAGCAACATGAATCTTTTCCAACCCAGGCACAACATCTGATTGACTGACTTCTTACTATAGTGTAATGAATACATACAAATGTTTTCCAGTCATCCTTGCAAAGCCTTACTTGTCCATAGTAAGTGATCTGACAAACAAGTAGTTTAAGACTCCTATGATTTTATACCAAAGGCAAGAACTTGAAATACTTTATTATTTGAAATTGTAAGCTATACATACTCTTAACAGGCTGAGAAATGTTTAGATAGAGTAAAGTTCCAACTGTTTAGGTAAAGTCTCATGACTTACTTGTTGGTCTGAAGTAGCTCATGTTAGCAAGTGAGTGTCTGTTAACATTTTACCAATGTCAGAAAAGTACTACAAGATAATGTAATTTATAATATATTTAAATTTCGTGAACACTAAATGGTTACATTTTATAATTAAAGACAGTGGAGAAGATATGAACAAACAAAACAAAAACAAAGTTTGTTTGAGGAGAAAAAAAGTTGTTTAGGGAGCAAGAAAGAACAGAAAGACATAAGGCAAAAAACAGTCATACCAAAAAAAAAATCCAAAAAAAAGTGTCCGCACAAGGTATTCTGAAGCTGTGAAAAACTGCACTCTGTCTTCTAGAGATGCTAGAAGACATAAAATTAACAAGCCAATAGGCTTTGAGGGTTTCTGACAACTATGTATAATAATGGAGGGGGGTGGGATGAGGGAAGACTTGAGAGCTCAAGTTTCCCCATATCACAGGGCAGATGCTTTTGTATGGGAAGTAAACTGCATGACTAGGAGCACACCTTAACTAACCCTTGTGGGCAGAATGAGGACATACCAAGAGATCAGGGCAAAAGGGAGGGAAGGGGGGACAGGGAGGGGAAGAAAGAGATAACAAGCAGGGAAAAGGGAACAGGAGACATAGGAGAACAAGCAACAAATGAAAATGAGTATTATTCATAAAGTAACCCATGCCTTTAAAACACTCTGTAATTCATTCATATAATGCAGCAGAATACAAATGAAACATCACAAGAACAGGAATTTTCCCCTGCTGCTTGTTAAAATCCAAGTTTTTTATTCTAACCCAAATGCTTATTCCCTCTTCACCCCAACCAGCAGATAGGAACATTCTATAACTTTATTTACACAGCTTTAACTTTATCTCAAGACTTCAGGTGAACACTGAAAGCAACTGTCAGGAAAAAAAACTGGTAGAATGCCCAAACAACATTGTATATACTTTCACTGAAACAATACCAACTTACTATTTACTGATGTTTTTCCACCCCCCCCCAACCATTTGTTAGCTTTCCCTTTACCAGGTTGTTTTTTTTCTATTTTATTTCATATAGAAGTTCATTGTGTATATTTATATATCTTTAATATCCACTTATCACCTTTTCTCTCTCAACACCACTATCTTATATTTGCCTATTACACTGCGTTCTCTATCTCTTCCTGTATTTTCTGTCATCTTTTCTCTAAGATTTTCCTCCACATTCTTTTAAATGCATTCTATTGCCCTTCACTCCAAGTCATCTTCATTTCCCCACCTCTCCCAAACTTTACTGCCTGTTTCAGTGCTAATCAGTTTTACCTGGCAGCAAAAAGGAAGAGGATTCTCATTAATTTTGATTCTGCTGAAGCTTGATCAAGCTCTTAACAGCAATCAAAGCAAGGAAACCACCTATCTGCATCTCAAACAATATTTATGTATCAATTTATACACAGTCCATATATAAAGGATTACCTTCATAAACTGTATGGGTTACAAAACTTTAAAAAATTATAAAGTATAGATTCTGAAGAGGATAAAAGCACTTCCTGAAACTAGTTAAATAAGCTACTACTGAGAAATAGTTTAAAAAAATTCAATTTCAAATAGTAAAACAAGACAGATTAAGACGGTAAGATATACCATTGCAAGTTCTGTTAATGATTTGAGGCTGTCTTCAGAAGAAAGGTACCCAACTACCAAAGGCCAAAAAATTAACTTCACAAGGCTAGAAGACTAATTTATCTACAACTGAGTTTCGAGTAGCATGGGAAGTTTTGAGAACACTTACTCTGTCTCATACCTAGAGTAAATAAAAACTCTTTCTACACTATTATGCCCCCACAGGCATTAATTCTTGTGGTTGGGATGGTGTAGGAATAGCATATCTTGCACCTGTACTAGCAATTAGATCAGATGACCCTTGAGGTCCCTCCCCAACCCTATGGCTCCACATAAAAGTACTTCCAAGGACACTTATGTACTCAAGTTTACAATGGCTACACTGAAGAAGCTTGATCATTTCCCCCTGTGTATATATACAACCATTACCAGGTCATCTCTTGCTTTCAACAAACCACCCTGACGTCCTGTCAATGTTTGTTCTTTCAGCCTTTCCTTTAGTTTTCCACTTACAGTTTCTATTTATTACACAAATTTAAATCTCTCTAGACAAGTATACCTTGGATGAACAACCCTGAACAAGTTAAAGAAATGATTTTGTCCTATGTAGTTAGCATAAAAAGTACAGACACTTATCAAATTCAAATGCTGGCATTACAAAGTTCAGCTTAACTGTGTTATTTCTTAAAAAGCCATCTTGGTTCACCCAGAAAGCTATTGTTGAAGGTACTAGTACATCAACAGCATTTTTATCCCAACATTCAGCAGTAGTTTATTTCAGTCACTAGCCATGCTATTCTCTTAAGTCAACCAAGAGTCCATTACTCCACCCATTTCCTTTCCTTCTAGGTTTCTCAATACTTCTATTAAACTGTTTCCTAACAAGCACGCATGAGGAAACACACGCATAAATGCCTACAATATGCCCTTACCACTAAACTTCCTAGAACAGGTACTTTTTTTGTGAAATGAAAAAAGAAAATTGGAAATTACTTCCGGTATGAAATTTTTCATGTTGTGCATTTAAATGAACAATATGCAAGAGTTACCATAACTGTGTTCAAAGAAAACAATCAGACTAAAACTAGACCTGGAATACTGTATTCATTTTGGATACCTCACTTCAAAAGAAATATGGACAAATTAGAAAGAGCTCAGCAGAGGGAAATAAAGACTATTAGAGGTCTAGGAAACATGACTTTCAAATCTGAAAGATTTGGGATTATTTCATCTAGATGAGATTGAAGAGGGATTTGATAACAAGTCTTCAAATACCCTAAGGCTAGTTTTAAAAGAGGACGGAAATAGCCTTTTCTCTGTGCTCACAGGCTAGGAGGCAATGGCCTCAAATTGCGGCAAGAGAAATTCAGGTTGGAGATTAGGGAACACTTGCACACTATAAATGTGGTTAAGCATTGAAACAGACTGCTCAGAGAAGTGGTGGAATCTCCATGCTTGGAAGTTTAAGAACAATTTAGACAAAAAAAAAGTTATAGTAGTTTCAGGTCCCCACACTTTCCTGATAACTTCGTTTTATCAGTATATATTCCTATAAAATGTTTCACCCTATTCCTTGTTACTATGTGAAAGGTCTTAAAGCAAGAAGTGATGGATTTATTAAAAAACCCAGAAGTGATGGCACGAAGTAAACCCATTAAAAATTAGATAAATTTTGAAGTAGAACACATGACATGTTATGGTAAGTGAGATGAACAGAAAATAATTTTATTTGGCACCCACTACCATGATTAAACATACTAGAGAAAAACAAAAAATTCTTCGTATCTGCACCCCAACCCCCTTCCCAAAAAGGTCATATCCTATGCAATAAAGAGCTGCCTTACCTAAGTTCTAGGAAGGTGATTTACTTTGTTTAAAGTAAGTTTTACACATCTACTTTTTCCACACCCATGTTTTTTTCTGATTCATACCACCTTTGCTTTATTTTTCCTGATCTATCTTCAGTTTATTTTCTCTTTTCCTTCTTATGCTTCTACTCTTCTCACATAAGCTCTCCCCCTCCTCATATGCTCTCACAAACCGAAAATACCTTTCTACTATATTTTTCTGACTCACCCCACTACCTTCCCTGCCACCATAAAAACATTACTTATGTCCTAGACCTTCCAATGGTACCTCAAAATCAACCTCCTTTCAGAGCAATCTCCATCAATCTTGGAACACCTTTTCACTCACCCAAAGTTCTGATTAAACTTTGCATCATAAAGAGAAGATGAAATGGAGTTGTAACAGGGGACACATTAATTCCATCCAATTCAGAAAGCTAACAGCTAAATACTTGAAAAAAAAAAAAGATGGCACACCCATACAGCCAGCATCTCTATCCCCAGCTGCTGGAAAAATGAAGCTGGCAAAAGAATTCCTGCTGGGGGACTGATTGTGACCTCAGTTTTCAAACAGGGAGTGGTCATTTTTCATAAAATGATGTGGCTAAGGAGCTAAAATGAGAGTGTCTGCATACACACTAGGGGCGCATTGATAAAGAGTTTTTGGACCGATATCAATAGCCATTAACAAGCCATATCAGCTAATACTGATCCAATTGCAAATGCGCAGCCCTGCAACTCGGAGAGCAGCATCTGGCTGGTAAATCTGTTGGGGGATGGGCTTGGCCTGGCTGATTCAGAGATTCGGCTGCTGCCAAAT
>NW_017729002.1:17194329-17202934 GCF_001723915.1 Gavialis gangeticus
CTGCAGTGAGGGAGGGAGGGAGTGGGGCTGGCGCTGCCTAGTTGGGGCAGGGCACGCAATGGAGCTATGAGCAGCTTGTCCAGGGGGACTCGGAGTGGAGCTGCTCCTATGCACATGACCAGGGGAGGCATGGGGGGCCATGTGCCCCCCCCAGATCTGTGCGTGGGGTGAGGGTGGGCTGCCACTACAGGCAAGGCCGGGGTGGCACCAGGCTCTTCCCAGCAAGGGGGCTAGGCAGGGGTTGTGCTCGGGGCGAGCAGTGGTGGTGCTGGGAGGGGTGCTACGGCTGTATCCCCCCTGAAGTTTCTCCTCCCAGTACTGCCACCCGTTCCAAGCGCAACCCTGGCCCAGATCCCTCTTCCGGGAACAGCCTGGCACCACCCTGGCCCTAGCCCACAGCGGCAGCCCATCCTCACCACACATGCAGATCTGAGGGGCACATGGCCCCCACGCCTTCCCAGGGAGTGCATGCAGTGGCGAGAGAAGCTCTCTCCCAGATGATCTGCTTGTGGCTCTGTCCTGTGCCCCTCTATGCCCCAGCTGGGCGGTGCCTGCTCCAATTCTAGTTCCACTCCCTCACCACGGGGGACTTGATGTGTGTGTGTTCCCCCAACCTACCAGCCAGACACTGCTCTCTAAGCTGCCAGGATGGCTGCATGCATGCATGTGGCATTTATCAGGGACATTACTGGCCACATCAGCTAAAAAAGGCTGATTGTCAATAATGTCAATTTTCCTTTTATCAGTGCCTATATGATATGGACCAATGCATCAGTGCATCTCTAATAGACACTATTTAAAAGGCAGAAGGTAAAAAGAGTACCATATTGACTCGCATACTACATGCACCTTTCCCTCAAAAAATTAGCTCTCCAAAATTGGGTGCATCTTCAATAGGGGTGCTGATTCTCTGTGCAAAAATGAAAGAATAGAAGCATGGATGACAGCTGGAATAGCTGCTGTGCTTCTCTCCCTGCTGGACCAGGAAAAGAGAGGAGGACCTCAGTGTTCAAGGGCAGAGCTACCGTGTTAACCCTTTCACAGCCACTGCAGAATTGGCAGTAGCTTTTGGCTAAGCAGCCAAAAGCTGCTGCCAATTCAGCAGTAGCTGCTACATATTAGAATTTTTGACACTGCAGAGTGTACTCTCATCTCTGCAGTCAGGACTCAGCCCTGACTGGAAGCCTTTTCTCTTCATTCTGCATTTTCAAAGCAAGATGCATCTTATTGCGGGGGGGGGGGCAGAGTATTTTTCTCTGCTTTCCTCTAGAGGCACTATGAACTTCCAGCTGTTAGTGCACATTCTCTTTAGCTCAGGGCCAGCAATTATTTTGGGCAAAGGGCCGCTTACTGAGTTTTGGTAAACCTTTGAGGGCCACATTTCCCTTTCCGGTGCAGGGAAGCAGGAACAGCCCCATGGTCCCCGGCCAGAAGCATCTGCTAGGCAGGGGTTTCTGGTTGGGGGGCAAGGGCTGGGCAGACCTTGTTGCTGGGTCCTGCCACTAGATTCCTCTGGGTCCTACTGCCCCTGGCTCCTACTGCCCCTGGCTCCTGTCATCTTTGACAGGCAGCTAGGAGCAAATAAGTATTAATTTTCTAATTTTTTAGGGGCCCTGCAGGCTGGATAGAATGGTCTGCCGGGCTGGATCTGCCCCCCCGGGCTGTATTTTGCCCACCCTTGCTTTAGCTGCATCCTTCTTTTTTGACAGTTTCTAGGAATACCTTTGCTATTCTAAGCCTAGGCAGCACAGCATCATTTTGCTGGCAGAACCCAAGTCTGTTGACAAAATTATGAGTGCATCCATGTTCTCAGATGCACTGTAGTGAGACAACCCCTTCATTCAGCTGCCATAGCAAAACCCTTTCTGTGAGGAATGAATTTCTCTACATGTAGATGCACCTCTACTTTCTGTTGGCTTTCTTTAACAGCTAGTACTTCCAGGAGGGCACTACAAGATTTTCGGTACTACTGCTTGAGTAGAGCCATGAGGCTGTGCAATGTGCACTAGTGGCCTTCTCGTGGCAACTTACAACACAGTCAAACCCTGAGCAGTCCTGTGCTCTGGTAAGTTGACTCTAGATCTGACCTCTTGTTTTGATTCATAGCTTCAGCTCATTAAAGCAGATTTTAAAAGGAATCATATAGAAAAAGTCTTAATACATTTTATCATACAGTTATTAACAAATAGCAAATGGAGCTCTAGAGTAAGGTGCCCCCATATCTCTGGTATGGATATTCTTCTTGACATAGGTTTCTGCCTCTCTGCATCAGAGAATGCCGCTACCCAAGAGTGTTGCACCAAAGATGTCTGAAGCTATAAGTAATTAAATCATCTCTACCCAGGTGACTGTTGGACCTATCACATAAGAAAGATCTCTGATACTAAACTTATAAATGAATTACATGAATACTGAGAGTTACTGAAGTCAAAATTTACATAAGATTTAGCAGGTGTTTAAAGCTTTAGTGCAAGTCCTTAAATCTCTTTTGTAGAGAAAAAAAGAAAAGGGAAAGACAAGACTGAAGTGGAACAGTAAGAGGAACACTGAACACATCAGATTCAGAATTTAATCTTTGCTAATTAACAGTGATAAAAAAAATGATAGTTCTCTTCTGGTCAGTCCACTGTTTTTGCACGATATGGCTGCTTGTTGTAATATCTACTCAGAGTCATTTTTCAAATGAAAAATTAGGTAGGGTTATTGAGAAAGTCCATCTGCAAGGACAAATGAAAAACAAAACGGAAAGAACAAGAAGATTCACAGAACAACAGTTCTAAAAGTGTAAACCGAATGAAGTGAGGCATGTCTAATTCCTAAATTGTCTCATAGCTCTTTCATTCTCCTGGGCCTTTACTTCAATTTTTCAAATCCCATTTTTACAGACCTGATGATGCCTCATGAAAATACAGCAAAGCTGATGTACCAAGATTTTTGCTTATGCATTTCTCCGCATTTTATTATTAGAGACAACTGGAGGGAAACAAGATTTTGTTCCAGAACTCACTACTTCAGGTTATAAATTTTTACTTTTGATGAAGAATAGGTATGAAACATCATTATTATTTCCAGAGCAATCATTGTGATGCCATAGGCACAAGATTACTCATTTTCTATACCTGCTGCATTTTCCTTGTTTGAAGTGGTAATCTCAAAATAATCTGTGTAGAGAATGAATCTACAAACTACCAGGAGACTTCAAAAGATGCAACATAATGTGCTGTTCTTCATGCTCGCCTCCATGTACCTGCTTTAAATCCTTATGTTGTATTGGCAGAATTTCTGTAGGACTTTGTGAAGTAGAGAGGTTGTTCACAACATAGAAAACAGGACTGACCCCTGATATTTTGAAGTACTAAGTATGTACCCACTGATAAACTTTTGATCTTATTATCAATTATAATTAAAAATCTGAATTCCAAAATAAATTAACATTGTAAAGCACAAGCAAACTTCCATCCACATTTCCATGCAAGATCAAACCAGGAGATCATCTAACCTAGGATGAGGTTTTTAACAGAGTCCAGTTACCAAATGCTTTACAAAGCAAACCAAGACAAATGACAGTGGAGCATTTTAGAGCGACTGCTGGGCAAGGGGTGCTCTAATAAACACCATGCTATTCATGATGTTCTTACACCCTGAAATGAAAGCATTTAATTTTATTTATAATTTTACTAAAGCCTATTTTAACTCTGACCATTTTCATCTAAATGCTAAATCATGTTTTGGCCTAAGCTCTTGGTCTGAAATCTCTCTCATGGCACTGAGCTGCACAGCTCAGTTTTTTGTATGATGTTTAAAAAAATCTATCCTCCACACAATCATTAAGCTTAGCACAATGCACAGAGGACACACTCCTACTTGGTTGTCTTGATTTCTTGTTCCCCCATCGCTATTCTAAATACATATACCCAATGATAAGAAAGAGTATACCTACAAGAAACTGAACTGCATTTTATGACCACAACCACATTTTATATGCAAGTGCCATGACAAAAGTTCCACAAAATGAGCTGAAGATAACACAAGCAATTTTTAAGGATCTGCATCCTATGGGGGAAGAGGTGAAAGGGTCATATCAACTTTTCCCACCACATTTTACCAACTAAATTAACTCTGTTGTTGGACTTGAGCATAAAACTGGACAAAAAGGGGTGGGGAGGGGGAAATTCTCAATTCAAATGTAATTACAAGTGTCCTTATATCTTTATACATTTCATATCACACAATAATACCCAAGTGTATAGGTAAGACTACTTTGTGAAACTTAACTATATGCAAATGTAAATGCTTTTAAGATACATGTATAGGTGCTCACATGAACACAAATGCAGACCAAGTTCAGGCCACTTTAGAAGTGTAGTTGAATTCTTGGGTTGGTGAACAAATGCTACCTCCTACTCTGGCTTTGCTTGGAAAGTTTAGCGTAAAGATTTCAGGACTTTAAAACTCAGGTACTTCTCTACCTTGTTTAAAGAGAAAAAAAATAGTTTAACTGAAACCAACCCCTGAAATGTACATTTGTATTTCTTTGCTTACTTGAGTGAGCAAGGTAAGAAGAGTAACTTAGTTAAAGCCTCACTTCTCACACGTGTTTTAGCTTTGTAAAAAGAGTAAGGCAACATAGCCACAGAAATAAGTTAAGAGCAAGGTCACAGTTTTTTTCCACTTACAAAAACTAAAAAATTACCAGTGTTACGAAGTAGTCATATTAGTTACCTAATTAACCCAAATACTGCCTGGAGTTGAAAAACAAGAACATTTAATGCTAATACACCAGCTTTAACTTTGAGTTTCATCCTAAGTTTTCTAAAACGTATAAACTTTATAAACCTTTAAAGTAAGGAAGATGTCAAGACTTCACATTTGGACCTACATAAAAATTAGTTTCTAAAACTAGTATATTTCAACTGCACCTAAACTTTTCCAGTTTTTTAGACAGCTATTCCACTTTCTTCAATACGGCAGACATAAGCCATTACAGCACCTACGTTTTATTGGTCCCTTGAGGCTTCTTAGAGATTGCACATTTTGCTATTACTTCATAGAAAATGCTGCTAATTAATATATCATTAATGCTCACACAGCACACATTGCTTCAGAGATATTAATTTAAAAGTCTGGATGGTTTACTGTACATCCTGCCAAAAAGAACAGTGACAGTATACTAAGTGATTAGACTACTCTGTTTCAAATTAACATACTGCAATAACCAAGTTACTGTAAATCTATTTTGCATGCTAAACGTTTTTAACTCTTTGTATCTTAGAAGTTTTGGAAAAAATAAGAGATTAAATAAAATGTAAATGATTAAGAACTGTGCAATATTAAAGTAATCTAGTACCCAATAAAGAAATATTTATGCATAAACAACCTAGCAAGCAAAAATATTGATCCTTTCACCTGTTTATATCAGTAAACGAGAACCCTTTCCAATGAAGATTTTCATTAGCCAACTTGGCAAGTATCAACTGTGACAGCTGGTCAAGTTCATACTAACCAGTTCTAATTAATCTGTTGTGGTGTTTGGGTGAAAGACACACAGGCAACTTAGTAATTTAACTGTAATAGTAAGTAATGTTGATTTCTTATGATACATCATTAACTGGACATTTCTTCCATCTGTACACCTTGATTTTAACAAACTTATTTGAATTAACAGCATTGAGTTTTACACCACCATCACATTAACATTTACAAGACACATACTAATTAATTTCAATCACAGAAAAATTAGTACAAAATGCTAGAATATTTGCCTCAAGCAGTTCTTATTATAATCACTGTAATGTAGATGGAGTAACTGTATTTCACTGCTTTTAACCTTAATCAACTGCTTCTACCATAAAAATTAAAATACTTAAATATTTACTCCAGAAGGGGGGCCCTTCCATCCAACTGCTACATAGACCATCATACTAACTGGGAACGGAAAAAATTACAGCATGCACATTAAACATTCAGGTCCACCTGTGCAGGTAAGACCATTCAAAACAGTAAAATTAAGCAGACATATAAGCACTTGCAGGAATGCAACCTTAATCTTTAGGAACAGAACTGCATAATTGAGCTTTACATTACTTACACCTGAATCAATTTTAATCTCTCACAAAAAGACACAGCAAACAGCTAAAGTATACCACTAAATACAACTGAGTGTTACACATTACACAACCTATTGCTTTTAAGAGCACATGGCTCAAACCTATTTGTCCAAACAACTGTGATCAAAGGCAACTTTCCAGGCTGCAACACAAGGTTCTGTAACTAAAACAGACACGAGCCCATGTTAGGCTCAGAATTTGAGTAAAACATTATAATGAACACCTATTTTTTTTTTTTTTATAATCTGCTATATCATGTGGAAACATTCATTCACCTTTTAAATAGTATTAAAAATCTAACTCAAAGGAAGATAGAAAAAAAACCTTTCAATATACTAAAGATACAATAAAACCAATGCTATTCAAACTTTTTAGAAGTATTAGGCTACGACTGTTTTTAGATGTTGACCAGACACTATTAAGATACATGTGAGAAAAAATGACTTTTCTAACACCATCACTGTTGAGGGACCAAGGCCCTCAACTCTGCAAACATTTCACACCTCTGCTATCAAGGAGTTCTCTGAGGCTACTCACAGCATAAGTGTTTGCAGAGCTGGGACATAGTTCCTCTTTAGAATTGGGAGACTCTGAATTATTAACTTCAGAAGTCAGCGTTTCAAGCTGTTATTTTACCAGCTAGGATTACATGCTATAACAACTATATGACAAATTAGAGGAAACGATTTCTTTTTTTCTTTGGTTCCAAAGTTCATTTTATATTGTCACTCTTCTTCAACATGATATCCAGTTATTTGCAGAAAAAGCTGGAATCATTTATCATCTTTCAAGCATTTCCTCCCTTTGCTACACATTATATGAAAGAAGAATGGCAAAAGTATCTACTACATAGTCAAATACAGATAGTAAATAAGCTGAAATAGCACCACACCTAATCTTTCATTTACTGCAATATTTTTCAGTGTAAAAAGCATCAGGCTTAAAATTAAAGTCCCTTTCACTAAACATTCACATGCCTTCACAGACTTCTGGGTGTCAAACATGTCTTCTTGGTCTGTCACTGCTTTTTCAGATACTACCCTAAATTTCAAACTATACACATAAAAGTTTACAAAAATAAGCTAAAATAAATTTGTTCCAAATGGAAAAGTATTCTCCTTTTCCTAACGCGATTTTCAAAGTTATTTTCTACAGTGATAAATAATTACTTCAAAAACTACAACTATGTTGGTCAACTATGATGAAGTGTACATATTTTGAGACTAGTGAGCATTTTCAATACACGAGACATCATACAACCAGCATGCATAAGATACCTGCACATTTCTATAGGACAACACTCAAAAGCAGACTAAGGTGACTATTTGTAAGACACAACTTTTCAGTCAAGAACCAGGTCATAACAGTTACAAAGGTAAGTATTGGAAAACATAAGAAACTCTTTACACCAAACAAGCAAATGGTAATTTTGAACAGGGAAATTTGACATAACATTCTGGGGAAAGGGAAAAAAAAAGAACTTATATAGTCAAAGCCAAAAACTTCCAGAAGTAGTTACTGTGAATGAAATCTCTGGTTCTCAAACGCACATCCCAATGGATGAAGGCATATTTACGCCACATAATGACTGCTCAGGAGTTATTATTCCTGTTCCCTGGCTAACTATGTGGTCTTGACAAAGTAGTAAAATGCACAGAATAGGCACAAATAAATCTGTCTAAATGCAGGTCAAGCTGAGACACCACTAAGTCTTCCAAGAGCAAGTACAGAAATCCCTGGACCATGGCAGAGACATTGCTCCAAAGCTCCCTACAGAAATCCTCAAATTCAGATCAACTGCACCTCTAGTTTACCTTTATCTGAGGGCATAAGCAAGCAAAGGCAGGGAGGGATGATCCTTTTTGCTTCCACCGGGTCTTGCTGCGCTCTGGAGAAACCGTCACTGGTCTTAGAGCAGCGGCCACGGCTGGAGAACACACGATCCAGCCGCCAACCAGCTCCGCTAGAAGGGGATTAGGATCTAGCGAGTCTGGCCTCCGTGAGGGCCCGCTCAGCTCGCAGGGACGTGGTGGCCAGGCTCGGGGGGCACCTCCCCGGCCAGGTCCGGGGCTGCCGGGGCCCCTCCCGGACTTGTCCCCTAGGTTAGAGCCGCGGGGCGGGGCGGAGCTGGCGACTGCCAGAGAACGGGGGCTTTTGTTCAGGGGCGAGAGAGGGGAACGGCAACAAGCGCCCCGGCAGCGCGGGCCGACCAGTCCCGTCCAGCCTCCGAGCCTTAGCCTGGTCCCGCGGCCCCAGAGCCGCCTGAGAGGCCGGTGCGCAGGTGCCGGTTCTGCGGTCGCTCACCTGTGCTGTCGGTGGGGGGGAAGCCCGGCGAGTTGAGCTTGGGTCTCTTGGCGTTGGGCGGCCCGTCCAACAAGTTCTCCGCCATGGCAGCCGGCTCGACGGTCACAGCCCCAGCCCCGCCGCGCTCCGCTCGCCGGCCGGGGCCGCCAGCTCCTGCGCTCCGAGTCGGGCGCCGCCAGCAGCCGAACAACAGC
>NW_017729002.1:17203298-17206933 GCF_001723915.1 Gavialis gangeticus
GCCTCGCTGCCCTGGCCTGGCCCGGCCCGGCCCCGCTCCCGCTCGCGCCGCGCTCGGCTCCGCAACAAGATGGCGGCTGTTGATTCCTCAATTAAAAAAAAAAGTTTTTTTTTCTCTTCTCTTTTCCAGAGACCATGGGGGCGGGGCGGGGCCTGCGCGCTGCGTCACTGCGCAGGGGAACGCCCCCTCCCCGCCGGGGCCGGAAAGACACGAGCAGCCGCGGAAACAGCCGAGCGCGGCCGGAGCGGGCGGGGGAGGGGGAAGAATATGCAAATAGCCATGCAAATGTAAGGAGTCCCGGCGCGCGCCGCCGTAGCCACAGCGCCCCCCGAGGCTCCTGCCTGTGCCCTGTGCCCCTCGCACGGCCGCTGTGCTGTGGGTACCCTGTCCCCGGCACCGCCGCGCCGTGGGCTCCACCGCCTGCTGCCCCTGGAGCACCTCATGTCTCCGCCAGTCGGCCAGTAAGCGCCGGTCCTCCCTGCCCTGTCGCCCTCTCCCCACCTCGCCTCAGCGCTCACCCCTGTTCTGCCTCCAGGTGGTGCCTCCCCGTCCGTGGCAGCACCCGGCAGATTTCACTAACTTACACGGGCTATTTTGTAATCTTAGATCACTTTGAACACAGGTCGGTCTTCACCGGTCACACCGCTGCTCGCCTCCAACACGCTGCCCGGGACAGAGTGCTCACCCTGTTGCCTTCCCTCGGTAATATCCTACGCCTACACCTCCCTCACCACCTTCCTGTGATGCCCACCATCATCCACTCAGGCATCCGCCTCTGCGTAACATGGTTTGAGCAACTGCTGTACTGTCTACCTATAGGTCCAAACCTCCTAGCACCTTCCTCCATACCTACTTCCTATCCTACAGTGCCCACCCACACCTTTCACCGTTTGCTTCCCCACAGTGTTCCCATCCAGTTTGCCTCTCTAGAGGGTTCAGAACTTCCCACACCCCCAGCCCATCTTTCCTCCACGCTCCCCCATATTCCATATACCGATACTCCATGATCCTGAATGATCCTGTGATATGCTCATGTACCTGCCACACATTGCCATTGGCAATGTCTCTCACTTTCAGAACCCCAACCTTCATACAACACCTGTCAGCACACCTGTCATGTAAGATCCCCATGTTTTTGCCCATCCAGTTGCTCAGCACTTGCCCACCTTCAGACAGTATCAGGGTGTACATAAGGGTCTAGGGGAGACCCCAGCAGTCTTTCCTGCCTATGGCAACAATGAAACTTCACTACAGCACCAGCCAAACTTTTCCCAGCAAACATTTACCTGTACACATTCTTGCTGCCTCTATGCAGAGAGCCATCATACTGCCTCTGCATGGTGGCAGAAGTGCACACAGAAACACTGGTTCTGTCAAACTACTTGGAATATAATTTTAAGGCAAAAAAAGTGGAGGTGGTAGAAAACAAGGTGGATGGGGCAACAACAAACATAAGTTCTCTTGATTATACAGATGAGTTAATACACTGCTTTAGTTGGATATATTGGATTTTATGTGTCTTAAATATAGCTGTTATAATCTATTTCCATTTTTAAAAAATCTGGTTTATCAGTTGCTACATTATATTTGTTACTTTTATGAATTTCTTTAGTTATTAAATGGATTACTTAATATGGTTGCCAGCCATAGCACGACCTAGTAGTTTCCTGCAAATTAATGTTAACTATAGGCCCATCAGCCTGACTTCTATTCTGGGGAAGATCTTAGAAAAGTTTATTAAAGAGGCCATCCTTAATGGACTGCCTGATGCCAACATCCTGAGGGATAGCCAGCATGGGTTTATTGCGGGTAGGTCTTGCTCATTTCCTTCTACGACCAGGTGACCTATCACCTAGACAAGGGAGAAGAGATTGATGTCGTATATCTCAACTTCAAAAAAGCCTTTGATCTGGTATCCCATGATCACCCCTTGGTGAAACTGGCCAATTGTGGCCTTGGGTCCACCATGATCCATTGGCTGGAAAATTGGCTCTGTGGTTGGACCCAGAGGGTAGTAATTGATGGAAGTCAATCATCATGGTGCCCTGTGACCAGTGGGGTCCCCCAAGGCTCTGTCCTTGGACCCTGTACCCACCCGGCCTCGATCATCTGGTCCCTCGCCGCTCGGCTCTGGATTTTGATGATGGTCTTCTGCTCCATCCCAAAAGTATTAGGGCCACGAGTTCTCACCTCGGGCAGTCTTATCCCCTCCTAATCCCGCCTGCCACGACTTTGATGAGCCTATCAGTGGTGGAGGGGTCCAACCATCTGAGTTCAGTTATATCAGGCCAAGGGGTGATGGTCTTCACGAGGCTCCAACCTTCCCTGTACCTTGCCCTATACCCAGCCACGACAGCGTGCTGATGTTGTTTTCCGCGGCCAGCCCTCCCTATGCGAGAACGTATTCCTGGGTCTCGCTTGAGCCTGGGTTGTATGGCCGAGTCACACTAGGCCTTCTAAATCCTTGACCTTTCGTAGCCCTCCACCTTACTTTTACCCCAGCGTCCCAGGCAATAAACTTAACAACTAAAAGGAAAAGATGCTAGCAACAAAACTGCCTACCGCCTCTCAATAATCCATTGATTACTATCCTGGGGCATCTAAGTTACAGCGTGCCCCCCTCCACTGGCTGCCCCCTTGGTGCTACCTATTCCCTACCCTTAGTGTACCCTACGTGCATCCAACCCTTGATGTCCCTTCTGCCTCAGATAAGAAACCTTCCTCCGACGGGCTCTCCTGGGTCTTCCGTCCAGGACATGATGGTCTTAGTTAGCTTCTTGACCGTTCACCTCTCCCCTGGGCGATTTGCTGGACCCAGCCTCTGCTGATGAGGACCCTCCTGCAGGCACTCCTCACGGCTTTAGGATGATATGCAGCCTGGATACCTCCATCCTTCTAAGTCCGGTAATAGCATCTTTATATTGACGCTTCTCCAGGCGTTCTCCTGCCCTATGGGCAGCATTCTCCAGCTCCCCCTCCTCCTTGGTGGGTCCAGGAGATACTTTCTCTTTGCTCTTTCTCCACCTCTCCTCCCCTTCCGTCTTGCTGTCTCCCCTTCTTATCCTTCCATGCTGACTCTCCTCCCCCTTCTCTCCAGCTGCTTTCACTTTAAAAAAACCGCGGCTAATGAGCTGCGCGGGTCCCACCGCCGCTTCCAGTCCCACCGCGGTTTCTGCAGCAGGTAGGGTGCTTTTGCTTGTTTTTCCTTCTCTTATGTTTTCCCTGGGGTGTGCTGACCCCCAGAGTTCCCTCCTTGACCCTTCGGGGTCCATGTCCTCCCCTTGCCCCAGGACAGACCCATATTGTTCAACATCTTCATTAATGATGTGGACATTGGAGTCAGAAGTGGACTGGCCAAGTTTGCTGATGACACCAAACTTTGGGGCAAAGCATCCACACCAGAGAGAGGACAGGCGGGCGATCCAGGCTGACCTTGACAGGCTCAGCAAATGGGCAAACGAGAACCTGATGGTGTTTAACACCGAAAAATGCAAGGTTCTCCACCTTGGGAAGAAAACCCTGCAGCATCCTTATAGGCTCAGCAGTGCTATGCTGGCTAGCACTATGCACACGAGGGACTTGAGAGTCATGACTGACCACAAGATGAACATGAGTCTGCAATGTGATGCTGCGGC
>NW_017729002.1:17211933-17214194 GCF_001723915.1 Gavialis gangeticus
GTTGGGATCCTATGACCCCAGCTGACTTCCTGCCCTTCGGGCGGGGGGCTGGACTTGATGATCTTCTGAGGTCCCTTCCAGTCCTAACGTCTATGAAATTTATAATGGTTCCAATACCTACATTATTCCTATTGCTATATAATTCCCTACTAATGCATATTCCAGTGCATAATTACTGTTTTTTTTAAAACTACATCAGTAGCATAAATGCTAGGGGAGAGCAGGAGCACCTGGATCCAGTGCCGTGGGCTCTGCTTTTTTTTGGGAGGGGGCAGAGATTCAGAAATAACTGTAGCCACAGCTCGTGGCTAGTGGTTAGCTGCACCTCTACCACCAGCAGCACAGCGTCCAGCACTACCGTGCGTGCTAAAGCTGCCCCTGGTGCCAAGCTGCACTGTTATGCCTCTGAACTGCGTCTTTCAAGTCTCAAGAAAATCAATCATGTCCTGTAAGATTCACAACAGACAACTCCAGTTACAAGGATCTCAGTAATTACTAGAATGCCCAAAGTCTGGAACCAGAAACATTTTCCTATGTCCATTATTTTAAATTGGAGGCAGCATAATGGTAACAGTATATTTATTGCTCTTCAATTGTCAGTAATTAAGGACATCTAACACTGAGGAAATTATGAATTGCATACGCTCTTTTAAAGTATCAATTTCACTGTCATATATTTGCCCCGGCTGGGAAGAGGAAACATACATTTTGTGTCAGAAGTGTGGGAGGATTCAGCCTCTGGAAGAGGAATCAGGTCATAATTGTCTGTCACAAGCAACAATGGATCACAGTGCTCTCAACTTCCTTACAACTTACGCCATTTTCAAGATGTTCAAGCAGTGAATATTGGATGATGGCCTAATTCTTTACCCAAAACTCTCCCATTTAACCATCAGTGGTTAGTTGTCTTGAATACAAGGGGTTCACTCTAATAATTTAATCAGTAGTCAGGGTTTTTTTGCGATATTTCTTTTCCAGTACTGACTCAACATCTGCTGATTCAGAAGATGAGGACAAAACTTCTAATTCAGATAAGGATTTACAGAATCCACCAGTGGGGTCATAGTAACTCACAAATCCTTTGGGTATAGCTCCAGGAAGACTACTCATTACTTGAGTGCCGAGGGTTTGGAACAGGCTCCCCCATGAGGTAGTACAGTCACCCAACCTGGTGAGCTTCAAAAAGCATCTTGACACCCACCATGCTGGGGTCATCTGACCCCAGCAGTCTTTCCTGCCTATGACAACTATGAAACTTCACTACAGCACCAGCCAAACTCACCTGTTGGGCACGTCCAGATGAGTGCGCATGTGCCTCTTGCCCCATCTCAAACCCCTTTGAGGTGGGGCAAGCGGCACTGCAGGAATGAAAAAATGTTCCCCGCGCTGCAAAAAAATTAGACCTCTGGATATCCAAGGATCAAACAAAAACCCGGGATATAAAAAAATGGGTCTGGGACCATGACTTCAGACAACTGGAGGCTCAGTCCTCCAGAGACGCTCTGGCACAGTGCCAGACCATCTCTATGATTGGCCCTTTCCCTGCTCCTGAAGCATGCTGCCTACCCATGCTGGGCAGGCAGTGGTGCGAGCTGCAGGGACCCAGACCCAGCTTTTGCCAGGTAAGCAGGGGCTTGGGGGGCTGGAGGGTGGGAACCTTGGGAGGCTGGAGACAGCAGGGGAATGAGCAGGGGGCTGGAGACAGCTCCAGAGGCATTCCCCTGCTGTCCCCTGCTCTCCCGAGACTGGAGACAGCAGAGGAATGTTTCTGTGGCTGTCTCCAGCCCCCTGCTCCTTCCCCTGCTTTTCTCCAGCCTCAGGGGAGCAGGGGAAGGAGCAGGGGGCTGGAGACAACAGGGGAATGTCTCCAGGGGCAGTCTCAGCCTCCTGCTTCCTCCCAAGGCTGGAGACAAGCAGGGGAAGGAGCAGGGGGATGAAGACGAGCAGGAGGCCAGAGACAAGCCCCTAGAGATAAGTTGGAGACTTCCTCTGCTCTCTCCAGCCTCCTGCTCATTCTCTGCTACTGCTGGTGAGTGGGGCGGGGGGGCTGGGAGAGTAAGTGTGGAGTTGGAAGAATGAACAGAGGGTGGGGGGAATGAACAGGATGGGGGAATGAGTGGGGAGCAGCGGAATAAATGCAGAGCAAGGGGAATGAACAGGGGGAAGGGGGAATGAACAGGGAGCAGGGGGAATAAACAGTGGATGGGGGGAATGAATAGGGAGCAGGGGAACTAATGGGGAGCTGGGGGAACCAACAGGGG
>NW_017729002.1:17219194-17227309 GCF_001723915.1 Gavialis gangeticus
CAGGAGGAATGAGCAGGGGGCAGAGGGAATGAACAGGGGGCAGGGGGAATGAACAGTGAATGGGTGGAATGAATGGGAGCAGAGGAATGAATGTGGAGCTGGGGGAACCAACAGGGGTGGGGGGAATGAGCCTCCTGTTCATTCTCCTATTCTCTCCAGCCTCCTGCTTGTTCTCCTGCTTATCTCCAGCCTCTAAAGGCTGGAGAAGAGCAGGAGAATGAGCAAGGGCTGGAGACCAGTTGGGGGGGGTGGAGCTGTCACCCCTGGGGGGGGCCTGGAACCCTAAAGGCAGGGTAGTCCATGTGTTGGGGGAGGATCTGCCCTGTGGGGGGCAGGATACCAATGGTGATGCGTAGGGGGTGCACATGCACTCTCTGAGCATGGCAGTGAACCCTGTCAAAAAAGGTGCCTCTGACACTGTCGGTGGTGCCTGTAGGTGGTTGCTGCCAGTGGTGTCTGCGGGCAGTCAGCAATTGCTGCTGGCCACCGCTGTCACTGACAGTGGTGTCTGTGGGTGCTCGTCGCTCACCACCCATCATCCCGCTGCCAACAGTGCCAGAAGCATCTGTGAGAGCTCCCCGCTCACCACTGCCACCATGTTCTCACTGCCACCAGCACTGCCATGCCCTGCCAGCCGCCAGGGGCATGCGGTGTTCATGCAGGGAACCCACCCCTCCTAAGCAGCACCCACACCCACAGTCCCCCCACTCCTACCCACACAGTGACTCACATCCCCCCACATCCCTCCACACCCACCCACATTCCCCCCCACCCCCTTCCCACTCCCTCCTACAAACACCACATCCCCCCATCACACACTCACCATGTGATAAGAAAACCCAAAGCAAACATTAAAACGTATAGATATTTAGGATTTATTTTATTATGATGCTAGAAACATTGATGGGCTTCCAATTTTCTTTAACATTGTAAATATAACAATAAAACATTGCCCATCAGCTCAATCCCTCTTTATCTGTCTCTTCTGTTCTAATTATGGAAGAATGTGGATTTTGGGGTATTTTAAAAAGTGAATTTGGGATGCTGCCTCAGCAATCTAGCTGACAGAAGGGGCTAGTGTCCCCAGATACCAATTGCCTGGGCCCTGGAAGCTCCGAGCTGCTGGCCAGGGCAGGTTTTTGTACTGCTGGGGCAGGACAGGGCAGCTTTTTATACCACTGGGGACAGCACAGGTGCTGGCCCCGGGCTCTAGCTCCCCCTAGTAGAAGATCTGGGAGGAGCCAGGCAGGGTTATTTTGCCCCAAGTGGCACAATTTGCTCCACAACAAACTGCATGTCCAAGTGTGTGCACTGAGGCAAAAAGCCCCAGCTCAAATTTGCACTGCTTCTATTTGAGCTGCTGCAAGCGCACATGCTTGCATGTGTGGACGCGACCTGGGAGTTGGACTTTGGGCTCAGCTGAGACCCCCAGCATTGGAGGTGAGTTCTGCTGCTGCCTGAAGGTTTCATTCTCTTTCTGGAATGTCTCACCCAGCACTTGCCAAGCTCCACCCTGGCCCTCTACTTCCTCAAGGCAGCCTAACAGGTCCTGCTTTCCTCCTCGCAGCTGTTTAAGAGCCTGGATTCACTGAACTGCCTACTGGAGACAGGCAACCATTTCCTAGGCTTCTTGGAATTTGGAGACTGAGAAGGTGGAATGGAGTTCATATCTTCATTCCTGATTCCCACCCTATGTCTGGGCAAGCTGTTAGGAACTGGGGTGTAGGCAGTGTTCCCTAGTGGTAGTAATCTGAAGTATGGGTGCAGTCCAAGCTGGGTGCCCAAGGAACTGGGGTCTGTAGGGATCTGGCATCAGAACTGGAATTGAGAGACATAGCCAAACTCAAGACAGTCCAGGAGCCAAACTAGGGTTAGCAGCCAAAGCCAGAGACAGGATATGCTGAGTGTTAAACCAGGATCAGACACCAAAAGGCAGAGCTGTAAGTCAAACAATAATCAAGAGTGAACACTGGAATCAGTAGATGCCCCAGGTCCTACTACAAGATCAGAAGCCAGAGCCAGAGCCAGAGCCAGAGCCAGAGCCAGAAATGAAACACACAGAGGGTCAGGAGCAAAAACTTCTGCTTTTGCTCTAACATGGGTACTGCAGGCAGGAGTGGTAGGATCTGTTGCATGTGGCCTCAAGAGATTGGTAGGGCTGTGCAAAATTTCACCGGCTGTTTCAATTCAACACTGTTTCTACTCATTTCAAGCTTGAAACAGTGAAATGGAATCGAAACAAAGGGCTTGAAACAGCCTTGAAACAAAACAAGGCTATTTGAAATGTTTCAAAAGTTTCCAAACATTTCAAGTTTTAAAGTAGCCATCAGTCAGGGGAGAACCAGGGTTCCACAGCCCCATGTGGCTCAGCTGGAAGCGAAGCCCTTGGTCTCCCCACCTCCCACAGCTAGCCTGCAGGAAGCCAGTCACAGTGCAGGGGAAGGGAAATGAGCCCGGGCGATCAGGCTGGGGAAGGGAGCTCAGCCCAGCTGAGCTGAGTTCCCATCCCCAAGCACTAGATCAGGCTGGGGGAAAAGGAATTCAGCCCAGCTGGGCTGAGTTACCCTCCTCAGCACTAGGATCGGGCTGGGTTCCCATTCCCAGTGCTAGATCGGGCTGGGGAAAGGAATTCAGCCCAGCTGGGCTGAGTTCCCCTCCCCAGCCTGATTTAGCACTGGGGAGGGGAACCCAGCTCAGCTGGGCTGAGTTCCTTTCCCCAGCCTGACCTTAGCACTGGGGAGGGGAACTGAGTGATCAGGCTCAGTTCCCTTCCCCAGCTCCCTGGTCCCAGTTGACAGCACCCAGCTTCCCTCCCTCATTTGGCAGGCAGATTGGGGGCCTGCAGCCCCAGGAGGACTGGCACAGCCCCTGCAGCCCTCCCGGGGTTGTGGGCCCCCATCTGCCTGCTGCATGCAAGAGGCTGTTTCAAGCTTCCCCATTATAGCATATGGGTGAAACATCGAAACAGCATCTAAACAGCATCACTGTTTCGATTAAATGAAACAGAACAGCTGTTTCGAATCAAAATAAAATTCATAACAAAACACTGTTCCATCAAAACCTCAAAACTCAAGTCAAAATGGAACAGTGCCATTTCACACAGCCCTAGAGATTGGCTGTCCTGACTGCCTCACTCAGCCCAGTTGGGGCCAGGGCACTACCCTGGACTTGTTGCAGGTGGTGCTTGTTCAGGGGATGAATAGCTCTGCCTCCCCGATGGAGACTGAGTAAGTCTGGAGCTCCACTCTAGCCTCACTGCAATAACTAGAAATGTTGGCACTGTGGGCCAGCCAAGGCTGGGGTGCTGAGTATGGGAGAGCAATAGTGTGTGCGCGCCGAACACTTACCTCTATGTACAGGGGTTACTGCAGGTCACTGTTGCCTGGGCATGAACTCCCTGAGCATGACATGTGTAGTGGCATGGGCACTCCCTTTAAACTGTGGACTGCCCACTTGTCCATTTCTAGTTACACTATTGTTCCTATGGACTTTACCTGTGCTGTTTAGATTTTGTTCTGGGCACAAGGCACTTGATAGATATACTGTTTAATTCAGAGACCATTTCTAACTGCAACTTCATAACAGGACCTTGGCCTATGCAGCCTCTCCCCAAATTTATAGCCTCTAAAGCTCAGCAAGTTAAAGCTATAGCTGTCAATATCATACCTCCTTTTCCCAGCCAAAACTCAATAAAATTTAACATTTATATAACACACAGTTACAAATAATTATAACCAGCTTGTTAAGCAAACTGATTTAAATGTCTGATTAACCTCTAAGAAGATTTGCACTGCTACCTGGACTTGAAGATCTCCCCAGCGATAGTAGTACTGCTGTCATAAGGAGTCATTAAGTCAATTTTCTGGCTTAATTACCTTAACCTATAATGACTTGCATAGCTGAGAGTGTCTCAGGCTATGACAGCAGGCAAGGTTCTTTGGGTAAATCTGGTATCTTTTATTAGGCCAACTAAAGTAGTTGGAAAAATTCTTCTTTGCAAGCTTTTGGGTACAAACACCCTTCATTAGGCTGAGGAAGTATCTGCAGTTGGTCTGTGCTCTTCCTGGATGGAACAGGCTATGTGACAAACTCAGGCTCCTCTTCTCCTTCCCTTTTGGAAGTTGGAGAAGGTGTTATCCATTCCTCCTCAGGCTGGTCAGACACACCGCAGATTTATATAAGACCATGGGACAACTTTATGTGACACTGCTGCTGCTTTTGACCACTGATTTTCATGTTGAGAAAGTAGTGACAGCTCTCAGCAGAGGGATAACAAGTGGAGTTGGGCCACTTGTACACATGAGGATTTTCCCATGTACACTAGACAAAAATTGCCATTTGTTTTACATAATGGTGTCACCATATACATGTGCACAAGGTTTGGTTGCGTCAAATTTTCCCACATCATGGCAAACTAAATTACCTCCAGATATATTTTAGTTTAATCATGGAAAATTGTCCCATTGTAGACAAAAAGTCCATCACGTGTACATGGCAACTCACTAAATTATGTGTCCTGAGCCCCCTTGCTCAGCAGGTGCTGCTACAATTCACAGGTACTTGCAGGTAATTTGCAGTGTAATTTGCAGGTATTCTATGTAATGAATGTTTTAGCACATCAGGTGTAGCTGCAGAGCCCAAGATAGATCAATCTTCTGCTGACCTCCTTTTTTTTAGTTTATTAATTAAATTAAATAAATATTTAAAATAAACCTTTTTGCGTTAGTTGTCTCCAGTTTCACTATACTGACAGTCAGGGTGTGTGCCTGCAGTTTTCACCTCCCTGTGCCTTAATACACACACACACGACATGACTTTTGCTTTCAAGATTTTGAGGTACAGTTTCCCACAAATCACTGCACCTATCTTCTTGAAACTTGGTAGACTTTGTGGCATCAGAAGGGGCTACTGTATCTGCAATTTTCATCCAAATCAGGCAAGAAATGACAAAGTTATAGGCAGTTTCATGCTTCCCCATTGTAGCCTATGGTCAAAAGGTTGAAACAGAATCAAAACAGCTAAACAGTTTTGATGAAATGAAACAGAATAGTGCTTTTGAAATTAAACAAAACTTGAAACAAAACACTGTCCCATTGAAATGGCAAAACAGAACTCAAAACTAAATGGTGCTGTTTCACATAGCCCTACTGCATACATTGATTGAAAACACAGAAACTTACAAGAATAAAACTTTAATTCCAATATAAATAAATAACAAAGATAAAATAGTGAAAAATGACCCAAGAAATTCTGTATACCTGCTCCCCTATCCCAAATGCCCCCTTCAAAGCCTTCTGTCTGCCTTTCACAATTCCAACTTCAAGCTGGGGACCCTGTTCAAGAAGCACCAGGAGTGTTGCAGGGGAAGAAAGAAGATATTGGGGTTTGTCCCTGTGACGGGGACCATCTCATAGCCAGTCAAATTGTTGGCCTGCCCACCTGTCTAGGGCAGTCTGCTCACCTGCCTCATCTGCCATGCCTTTGATGTAACCAATTAGTAGATGTTTACAAGGTGTGAGGCTGCCTATTTAATGCCTGATGCCAAGGGCTTTATACATGGCTCTATACCATCCCTACACCACGTCTCATGCCTCACAGATGGCATTGCTATACAGCTTCAGCCCCACACTAGGTCCCATTACATTCCAGTTTGGTGTTTGGACCCCAGCTGGATCCCTCCTTCTCAGGTGGTCTGCTCCGCCCTCATTCTGAGCTGCCAAGCTCCCTGAACCCTTCTCCCTCTTGGGCATGGCCCCCTCTAGAACCTTTGGCCACACAGGCCCTGGCCTCCCCTCCAGGCCAGTCAGACACCAGGCTCCTGGCTCCGGGATTCCCTTGCAGTGGGCATTCTGGCCCTTTAACCATTCGGCCCTGGCCCTAGCATTGACTAGTCAAGGTTTTTTCTGGTCAGGTTTCTGAGCAGCTAACCCACTCCTTCTTATACGGGTCCACTTTCTCTGGCCCCCCCAAACACAGCTCACTCTTTCACTAAGGCTGGCCTATGCCTTCAGGCCTGCCCATTCAGACCTACTGTACACGGCTTTCACATATGTCCCTTCACTAGGGCCACTACATTACCCCCTTACCAAGGGTGCTACACTGCCCCCTTACTGGGGCTGCTAGGCCTTATGTCCTTTGGGTCTCAGGCCTTTGATGACATGCCTGGACCCTTGCCTGTCCCCTCTACAGGGTAACTCATCGGGTTGTGAGGGCTGAGGCTATATGACACCCCAGACTTGCCTTTCACTAGTGAGGCACTGGTGTGGCATTTCTTGGGGACCGCCCCCCCCCCCAGCCACAGGCAGCCCAACTACACCATTCAGCCCCAGCAGGGTGTAATTTTGGGTCATATCCCTCCAGTTCCCTGCAGCAACTGCCCGCTCAGCTATGAGGGCCCAGATTTACGGTGAGACTGCTCAGCCCCATCCTCCAATCCAGGAGCCCTCTTGTGGTCATGTGCCTGCCTCGTTAGGCCTCACCACACCTGTGGGCTGCTCCACAGCCTGTTTAAGCCTCTTAAAGTGGCAAGTACCAAAGGTGCTCTACCACAGCTCCATACTTCCAAACTCAGTTTTCTTGCCTCCCCTTACACCAGATTTACTGAGCAATATGTCCTCAAGCCATCTGTGAAAATACCTATGCACTTGGTGTGGCTAAACAGTCTTCTTCAGGGGTCTGTGTGGATGCATTAGCTGTTGTTGTCAAGCGACACACAGCTGGAGGGTAGTTGGGAGAAAGACACGGCAGTTAGCCTGACATGTTCAAATGTACCCTAACAAATACTTTCATGGTTTCCCCTATTACCATATTTCTCAAGACACCTTTCAATAGAACACTTACCACCAGCTGCACTTCTGCCCTGGCTCCTGGTCCCATTGCTGATGGAGGGATGGGGAGGGGGCTGAAATGGGTGTGCTTGAGGTAAGCGGGGGGACAGGGGTTGAAAGCCATACCACAGCAGGTGGCTGAAGCATGACCATAGTCGATGGCAGGAGAATGAACACTGTGGGTGGGAGCATCATGACCGTGATAATATATTTATGAGTGATGAAGGGTGTAGGGTAAAGTGGGACAAGATTAGGGGCAGAGGTGGTGGTGGAGAGTGGGGTGAAGTTGTTAGTCATGTCTTCTTGATGGATATGACCTCCTTTCTTGCCTGGAATCCATGGCAGCTTGAATGTCTGGGCACTTTAACAAACTCCAATAAGCAGGCTTCTGTGCACCCACTCATGGACCTTAAATTGGAGCAGGTTTATGAATAGCATGTGCTCACTGTCTCATGTCTTCCATAACAAGCATGCCCCCTGGCTGTGGCTTGATCCAGCCTGCCCCCAAAATGACCCAGGTGAACCCCTTGGTCTGGCACCAAATATTGATATATTTGTAGAGCATATCTGGTCTTCAAACTTCACCCAGGCAGTACAGGGTAGGGGGGGACGGTGTTGAACTTTCCTTGGACAGGGCATCTTGAGACCAATTAATTGAGTGCACAGTTCCTGGGGCATCCTTTACGGGTCTAAGATGTCTGAGGTTCATGACAGCAGTAAGCGGCCAGCAGTCCATGGGTCTCAGTCCACTTGGATGCCAGATGCTCCCCTCATGTCTTCACAGGTCCCATTATCACAGCCATTGCTAGGCTTCCTGCTCCCAGTTTGGAGACATCTCCTTCTCAGCATCCACTTTTTACATGCAATGTCCTCAGCACTAAAAATATGTGGGCACTCAGCAGCACACTTCCATGCCCGAACCTCAAATTCAGGCTTGGGTGGGTACTGTGTGTGGCAGGTTCCTTGCAAGTGCCCCATTTCTTAACCAGTCCCATTATCACAGCCACAGCTAAGTGCCAGAACACAAGAGCAAAATCACCTGCCCTGGCTTGACTCAGTCTGGCCCCAAAATGACCCAGGTTAACCCCTCAGTCCGGTGCCAAAAATTGCAACAGTTGTGCAGCATGTCTGGTCTTCTAATTTTACAGAGGCACTATAGGGTGGGTGGGGGGTTGAACTTTCCTTGGACAGATCACCGCAAGTCCTATAAACAGAGTGGGCCCATAGTGTGTGTGTGTGTGTGTGTGTGTGTGTGTGTGTGTGTGTGTGTGTGTGTGTGTGTGTGTGT
>NW_017729002.1:17227539-17234947 GCF_001723915.1 Gavialis gangeticus
GTGTGTGTGTGTGTGTGTGTGTGTGTGTGTGTGTGGAGGGGAACTAAGCTACAGCACAGAAGTATAGGCGTGGATATGGAGCTTTTGGCCCGCCCCCAGGCCTGCCCACAAATTGTGCCCCCCCAAGACTCAGGAAGTACCAGTCACCCCTGCTGGTGTCTGAGCTTCGGGTGCATACACCACAATTCCAGCGGATGTGATAGCTGGCAACAGGGGAAAAAACCCAGCAACTTTAAGAGGCAGCCCAGAACGTCCCCTTCCCCCTCCATATGCAAAGCACCGTGTGAGTGCAAGGAGCAGACATTTGCCACTTGCAACACTAACCCCCTCTCTTCCTCACTCCTATGCATATAAGTCATAGTCACCCCAAACAATCTGATGTCTCTTCCCCATAACTTAAAAGTCTCAGGGTGTGAATCTTTGGGCGACTCCTGCACAGAAGAATGCGATCTTTCTGGCATGCAAAAAAAATCCTAGCTCAGATTAACAGTGGAGTCTGATGCATCCTTCTCCTCCTCTCAGATATTGAGGAAAGCCCATATGGAGATTGTAGTTATGTTCAAGATAACTTCTTGATCTTGGTTCTTCATGTCCTGTGGTTGCTGCGAACACTTGCCCCCTGTTGAGTGAAGTTTGAGCAGTGGCTACCTCACTGTCTGCTCTGGTGTCAGGACAGTCTGTAGATTTGTCCTGGGTAGGTGATGCTGTGGCTGACTCAGGCACACCCATCATGCCAAATGACTGTAGGTAAGCGCTTCCTGCATCCTGCATTAGTATGGTCATCAGCTTATCATAGAATGGATCTATTCTGTGTACAGCCCCAGAATGAGAATTCTGGTCCTTGGCCCAATGGAAAGCACATTTTAGGGACTTCAACTTGCTGTGGCACTGCTCCCAGTTGCGATTGTACCCATGTTTCTTCATTTGCTTAATAATAGATACATAGACTGGCTTATTTAATTGATTTTCCAGCCTTGTTCTCTCCAAATATCAATCAGTGCCTCAACACTATTGAAACTCATAATAGTTTCACTGAGTCAGACTCATAATAGTCTGACCCAAATAGTCACCCAGATGCACCCACTGACCAAGATGGTAGGTGATAATTACCTGAAACTCAGTGCCTGCAATGTAGCTGGGATGAAAGGAATTGCTACTGGTGCATCAATCACCCCATCTGCCTACTGTCCTGGCAGAAATTGGTCCTGGAAGCCTGGCATAGCTTTGGATGTGCTAATGGGACATTGGAGTAGGTTGTAGCCGTGTTGGTCTAAGGACATAGGCAGACAAGGGTCTTTGGGTAAATCTGATATCTTTTATTAGACCAACTCAAATAGTTGGAAAAATTTTTCTTAGCAAGCTTTTGGGTATAAATACCCTTTGTAAGGCTGAAGAAACATCTGCTGTTGGTGTAAGCTCTTCCTGGATGGAATGAACAGTAAAGAAGCCAGAGGCTTGTATGCATGCAAGAAAGGCAGTCAATGAAGGAGGTGCTGACTGGGAGATGTTAAAAAACTGATGAAGGGTATTTATACCCAAAAAGTTGCTAAGAATAATTTTTCCATTTATTTGAGTTGATCTAATAATAGATATCATATTTACCCAAAAAACCTAGTCTGCCTAATGGGACATGACATCCACAGCATGCACCAAGCATGAATTCAGGATTTGGAGGTTAAAGCTGTCTTCTGAGTGCCAACATAATTTTAGCACTGATGTAAAAAGGGGGTGCTGGCTGGGAGACATTGAAAAACTGGGAGTGGGATTTGGCTGTTGGGTTCTGGTGTCCTGCTGTGCCTGTGATAAGGGGACCTATTGTTAAGTGGGGGGCAGGGACATGAGACCCACATTAGCCACGCAAGCCTGAATTCAAGAATCGGCAGTTAAAACTGTCTGCTGAGTGTACATGTAGTTTTAGCACTGAGGGTGTCACATGTAATAAGGAGGTACTGGCTGGGAAATGTTGAAAAACTGGGAGTGAGATTTGGCTGTTGTGTTCTGGTGCCCAGCTGTGTCCAGGATAAGGGGACCTATTGTTAAATGGGGGGTAGGGACGTGAGACCCACATTAGCCACATGAGCCTGAATTTGGGGTTCGGCGTTAAAACTGTCTGCTGAGCTCACACAGTTTTAATGCTGAGGGTGTCACATGCAAAAAGGGGGTGCTGGCTGGGAGACCTGGAAAAAGTAGAAGTGGGATTTAACTTGTGGAAATTGGGACTGTTATTGTGGGCATTGAACACCCCACGTTTTTACAGAAGGGGCATTTACAGTAACCAGATCTGTGGATGATAGGAATTGAAAAGCAAAGAGCATGACTGTTAGAATGCTAATGACCCTATTCAACAGCCCTATCTAGATAAGGCCCTTAGCACAAGTAAGTGTTGCTCTGTTCTCTGTGTAACAAGATGGCTTTGTTGACTCCTGATGGAATCTGCAAGATGTTGCTGATCTTTGGAGGTCTTGGAGATTTCCAACCAGAGAACTGAGCAAATTGATAATGAAGTGCTTCTGATGCTGAACGCAATGTGTGCTATGCTGACCCTTGTACTGGGGTGTCACCACAGATTATTAACTTCAAAACGCTTGTTATACTGGGAAACTTTTGGGATGCTGCAGTCATTCAACCGAGAGGAAGTTGTAGATCTTGAGAATGACAAGGCATTGTGGATAAACCTGCAGAGCAACGATCTCAAGGTCTGGGCACACGTGAGCAGCTCTGACTGGTGGGAATGCATTGTACTCTCATCTTGGCAAGATCAGAAGTGGATGGAGACATTCAGAATGAGTAGGAAGACATTCTTCCACATAGTCACTATGGTGTTGCCACACATTGAGTGACAGGAAACTGTCATGTGTCATCCCATCACACCAGAAAAGGGGGTGGCCATGGCCATCATGAAACTGGCAACTGCAACCAGCCTCCATTTTATCAGGAACAAGTTCAGCGTGGCTCCCTGAATGGCCGAGGTGGTGATACGTAAGGTAAGCCACCTACTGCAGGACATCTCGGCAAACAAGCTCATCTGCCTCAGTAACCCCAGGGAAGTTGTTGAAGGAGACACTACCCATGTTGGGGAAGAGGTGGCCAGGTGCCTGGAGCAGCACTAGAGCCCCATCCCTTCCCCTTCACACCAGCTCATGCTGGGGACAAACTCACTGCGGGCCAATCATGATGGGAGCAGCAGAGAGGCCCCCTCCACCAGAGCTGGGTGGAGCAGGGGGATGCAGGTCTGGAGAGAGGGGCACAGAGAGACCAGCATGGCCTAGGGGCAGGGGACTATACATAGGGAGTGAGTGGCACCAGTAGGACAAGAGGTCTGGGGGTAAGGACTGAGGGTCACCAGCAGGAATGGGGGGCTTTGGGTTGGTAGTGAAGGGCTGCAGCAGGGACTATATAGCACTCCCAGACAACACCAAACCCTGTCACCACCACCAAACTCACTGAAGCTGTCTGTCTGAAGTGCAGGCCAGAGCTGCTGCATGGCCATCTACCTCACACAGGGCTGCATTGGCTTGAACCCCCAAAAGCATGCACAATTTCTTACTGCACAGGATGTTTCATTTATGTGATGGGGGGTGACTACAAGCTCTGCCCACAGGCTGCACATGTCATTGGCCCGCCCCCCAGCCTAGGGCAGTTTGCCCTGACTCTCCTGCCATGCCTTTGATGTTACAATGATTGAGGATAAACTCAGAAGGCTGCCCATTCTGGTGCCCAGATGCCAAGGGCTTTAATACACGGCTCCAAACCTCCCCTTATACCGTGTCCCATGCCTCCTACCATGTCCCATACCTCACAGATGCATCCAAATCACCCATAACTCATTGCCCCGGCCGCTTTGCTGGGCCACACTTGGCCTAGGGCTCCGATTTGGCCTCATGCCCCACTGTGTGGGCCTTGGCCTCCTGTCCTCTTCTCTAAGCCACTACTCTACCCCTTATTGAGCCACTACTCCACCCCTCAGTGGGCCACTATTCTGCCCCTGACTGGGTTCCTGGGCCTTATTCTTCTTGGGCCTCAGGCCCCAATCTGTGGGCCTGGACCCTGTGCTTTTCTGTCAGGGTGTGCTCCCCTAGCCTTTCCCCTCCACAAGGTAGCCACAAGGCAGAGGAGGCTGAGGCTTTATGGTGCCCCATCCTCTCCGTTCACTGGGGAGGCACAAGTGTAGCATTTCCTGGAGACTGCCCCGCCATAGGTGGGCCCACCACACCATCCAACCCCACCAGGGTGCAGTTTCAGGTCTTACCCAGGACCCACAGGAACCTCCTCCATCCCCATAGATCCTACCCTGACCTCCAAGTGCTCCACTGGCTCCCTAGATGTAACTCCTAGCTCTGCTCCTAAGGCCTTACACTTACACTTAATTAAAATATGTCAATTAATGAAACAGCACAATTGTCACTGATCTGCACATATCAGCATTGTGTGAGCTATAGGTGCCCTCTGCTGTAATTTAGTAATAAGAGGTCAGTGGGGTGGATTGCCATGTGGTGCCCCCTACACTATTTAACTTTGAATAGAACATGGATCAATTTTGGAGATTTTTGAGCGGTCACGTGTACACAGTAACAGAATAAATTGACACCCACCATGTCATTTTAAAGGAGATAGATTGAGACACTGTGGAATAAACCCCGGTCACATGTACAAGTGCCACTGGTGCCCTGAGCAAACCCTGAGGGAGAGAGTGGGGAGGGCACAAGCAGGTTCTAAGAGCCAAGGATGTGGCTTAAGGTTCTGAGAGCAGGGGCAGATAGAGGGGTTACAGCAATTTTACCATACCAGGAACTTCTATACAGTCATAGATTCATAGATTCATAGACGTTAGGGCTGGAAGGGACCTTGAAGATCATCAAGTCCAGCCCCCTGCTCCAGGGGTGGGAAGTCAGCTAGGGTCAAAGGATCCCAGCAAGATAACCATCTAAGCATTTCTTGAATGAGTCCAGAATAGGTGCCTGCACCACTTATGGAGGGATTCTATTCCAGGTCTTGGGGGCTCAGACCATAAAGAACATTTTTCTTATGTCCAGCCTAAAACGGTCTTGTAGGAGTTTATGATCGTTGGTTCTTGCTTTTCCTTGGGGCGCTCTGGTGAACAGATGTTCTCCCAGATCCTGATGTACACCCCTTATGTACTTATAAGCAGCCACCAGGTCCCCCCTGAGCCTGCACTTTTCCAGACTAAAGAGTCCCATGGCGCTCAGCCTCTCTTCATAAGGCCTATTTTCTTGCCCTCTGATTATGCACATGGCTCTCCTCTGGACTCTCTCAAGCTTCTTGACATCCTTCTTGAATTGCGGAGCCCAGAACTGGATACAGTACTCCAGCTGCAGCCTCACCAAAGCTGAGTACAGCGGGAGGATGACATCCTGCGATTTACTTGAGAAGCATCTGTAGATACAAGCCAGGGTTTTGTTTGCTTTACCAACTGCGACATCGCATTGGTGGCTCATGTTTATTTTGTGGTCAATCATGACCCCCAAGTCTCTTTCAGCAGTGGTGCTGGCAAGCGTAGCACTGCCACGCCTATAAGTATGCTGCAGGTTTTTTTCCCTGAGGTGGAGTACCTTACATTTATTGGTATTGAACATCAGCAGGTTTGTGTCTGCCCACTTACTAAGTCATCAGTGAACTTAGCCAGTGTGCTTCTGACACCAATGTCCACATCGTTGATAAAGATGTTAAAGAGAACTGGTCCAAGGACAGAGCCTTGGGGGATGCCACTGGTCACAGAGTGCTATAATGATGCGCTGCCATTGACCACTACTCTCTGGGTCCGAACGCGGAACCAATTTCCCAGTCATTGGACTGTGGTGTGGCTGAGGCCACAGTTGGCCAACTTTTCCATGAGGAGATCATGGGACACCAGATCAAAGGCTTTTTTAAAGTCCAGATATATGATGTCAATCTCTTCTCCCTTGTCCGGGTGATATGTCATAGAAGGAGATGAGATTGGTCAGGCAAGACCTATCCGTGACAAACCCATGCTGACTCTCTCTCTGGATGTTGCCATCAGCCAGCTTATCCAGAAGGGTCTCCTTGATAACTTTCTCAAGAATCTTACCAGGGATTGAGTTCAAGCTGATTGGCTTGTAATTCCCAGGATCTACTTTCTGCCCTTTCTTGAAGATGGTTACCACATTGGCCTTCTTCCAGTCTTCAGGTACTTCACCTGAGCACCACAAGTTTTTGAATATTTTTGCCAATGGTTGGGCTATGACACCTGCCAGCTCCTTGAGTACCCTAGGGGATAATCTGTCAGGACCAGCTGACTTGAAGGTGTCTAGCCTCTTAAGGTGATCCTTTACTAGTTCAACACTGATGCTGGGTATAAATATGCCCTCACCCTGGCCGTCCCGCATCTTGCTAGGCAGGGCGGTCCCATTGGACTGATGAAAGACCTATGCAAAGTACTCATTAAGCAGGTTATGAGCAGTCCCTGGCTGATCTCCTGCTGCCACTGCTATGTGCTATGCCTACCCTAGCTGTTGATCTTAAAGTGGCAAGCCAGGGACTGTTTTGGGGTTTCCAGCATGGGTAAGCCATGGAGCTGCTCTTTGTGCCAGAGTAAGGATTCTGTGGAGGCAGGGAGCAATTCTGGTGCCCCTCCTAATTTGGTGGCCAGGGCAGGTCCCCCTCTTACCCACCCCTAGTTATGCTACTGGCTCTCTGGACTTCTAATCTGTATTACTCTTTTGATTTTCTTTCCTTGTCTATTTCTGCTTCTGCAAATGCACAATTCTTTTGATATCAGCTTCTAAAAATACAGGAATTCAAGCAGTCAAATTTTTGTTCAGTAAAATATCTGCAGATGATAAACCATGTTTACTTGATGCCATCTTGTAACATAATGATGGTAAGAATGAATCAGAACCTGACTGAAGTAATTTTCAATAGTTCCTTTATTATTTTAAAGTTCTCTTTTTATCAGCCTCTTGGATTGGGAATAATGGGGGCTTGCTGTTATATGTCTAAACTAAACTTTATTGCAAGCTGCTTAAACTCATAGCCGTGGTCAAGCATTGCTGTCAGGTATATCATGTATAACATAAACAAAAATTGTCTATGATTCTATAAACAATCCTCTATGTAGCTGCAGCATTTCTAGTAAGATCCTCTCTGGAAAGTAAGGCTAATAGTCTAGAAAAAGTATATGCTGTTTCCAGTCAACAGAAAAATCTATGCCAGTTCTCCTCCATGAGGCCAGTCTTCCCTATGCTACCCACATAAAGCTTTGTTGACTTGGTTTTTATTTTTGGCATGTGCAACAAGGCTTGATAAAATTTTTAATATTGCTGTTGGTCTGAGGCCAGAATAAAATGTTTCTAACACTCCTTCTAAGATACTTCAATCTCTAAATGATCTTCATTTAGTTTTTATTTTTCTGTAACACCATATGAATCAC
>NW_017729002.1:17239947-17242019 GCF_001723915.1 Gavialis gangeticus
TATGCTGTTTCCAGTCAACAGAAAAATCTATGCCAGTTCTCCTCCATGAGGCCAGTCTTCCCTATGCTACCCACATAAAGCTTTGTTGACTTGGTTTTTATTTTTGGCATGTGCAACAAGGCTTGATAAAATTTTTAATATTGCTGTTGGTCTGAGGCCAGAATAAAATGTTTCTAACACTCCTTCTAAGATACTTCAATCTCTAAATGATCTTCATTTAGTTTTTATTTTTCTGTAACACCATATGAATCACTTGTTGTCTTTATACAAAATCCCAACTAAATTAAATGCCCCCCATAACCACATACCATATAAATTGTGATTTGGGCTAGAAAATATAATTCTGGCCACCTCTGTTAGAATGGGCTTGATTACTTGATTACTTTTTATAGGTTTTCATCCACTGCCATAGCTCTGGCAATCACAAATGACACATTATCTGAGACTGGACAATGTTTTTTTTTCTTTTTTAAATCAGATTAATAGGTAGCATGACTATCTATGGCTATTTCTCCATCATTTTTGTCAAGTGCTCCAGAGTAACACTACTCAACCTCTGGCCTGTAGGCTGAATCAGACACATGGGGCTGTGTCATCTGACCCACAGACCTCCCATGGGGCTGGAAACTTTGCAGTGGTGGAGCAGTACCAGCGTTAATTTCTATTGCTTCATGGATGACACAGCTTCATGTGCTGCACTGCCTTGACATGTGGGGTCACTCCATGACCAGATCTGGTGTGCAAGACTAGGCCAGAACATTGGAGTGCAGATTGACCCCGTGTGCTGACCCCTGCTGGGTCTGGCCTGTAGACTGACCCTGCCCCTGGGATCCAGCCCATGGACCAGTTCCACACCACTCATTCAACTTGCAAAACCAGAAGGCTGAACATCACTCTCTAGAGTATGTATCTTTAGCCAGCAAATCCCTCCAACGTCTACATTCAATGTGTAAACCATAGATTTATAACACGAAATAATCTCTGTATTCTCAGGAAGGACAGTGTTTTCCAGGCTCCTTTTGGTAATGGAAATAAATTGTTCATGGGTGGTTTCAGCTAACACTGAATCATGAATGATGCGTGCCACTGGAGGTTGAGGGGGCACAGTGACTGCCCACAGGTGGCATTGGCATGGCGGCCACGGTGGAGTGAGTGGCGACAGGGAGGTGGAGATGAGCACTGACCGGTGGTTGGTGACCGCCCACAGATGCCACCGGCAGTGTCGGCACTGGCCAGCAGTGATCCGGGATTGTACGTGCACCCTCATGCACCCTCTAAGCATCGGTAATGCACTGGCTTCCCATAAATGCAAACATTCAACTTTTATACCCGTGGACCAAGGTCAAACTTCTTTCTGTATTTGAGCATATTGACTAAGCCTGTGTGAGTCAGCAGCAATCTGATCTGGCTTTGGATCCGGCCGCTTCGGATGGCCGCAATCCGATCTGGAGCTCCAAGACCGGGTTTCTTCCTCGATCTGGCTGAAGCGTCTCCGAAGCTTCAGAGCCGCCTCAGAGACCCAGTCATAGGGTATAATGGGGAATCAATGAAATATCTAGGATGAAACCTGCAGGGATGGTAACCTCTGTTGCAAGCATGAAACCTGCCAAGTTTCAAAAAGATCGGTGAAGGGGTTTGGGGGGAACTGTACCCCAAATTCTTGAAAGGCAAACTCATGTCACAGCTGTGTGTTACAACACAGGGGGGGATGTCAAAACTGCAGGGTTGGTAGCTCTTGCTGAGGCCACAAAGCCTGCCAAGTTTCAAGGATACAGGTGCAGGGGTTTGGGGGGAACTGCACCTCAAGCTGTGGACAAGCAAAACTCGTGCCATGGGTGACCCTGCGTGTTTTAAAGCGCCATGAGGTGACAGCTGCAGGGATGGTGGCCCCTGCTGTGATGCCTTCCAGCTCTCGAGGAGATCTGTGCAGGGGGGCTCTGGGGCCCTGCACCCCTAGCTGCTGACAGACAAAACTCATGCCAAGACTGTGTCTGTCTTGGGGCAGTTCACAGATTTCATAGATTTCATAGACATTAGGGCTGGAAGGGACCTTGGACGATCATCGAGTCCAG
>NW_017729002.1:17242388-17247521 GCF_001723915.1 Gavialis gangeticus
CCACGGAGCCAGTTTCCCAGCCAGTGGATCATGGTGGACCCAAGGCAACAGTTGGCTAGTTTCGCCAAGTGGTGATCACGGGATACCAGATTGAAGGCTTTTTTGAAGTTAAGATATACGACATCAATCTCATCTCCCTTGTCCAGGTGATAGATCACCTGGTCGTAAAAGGAAGCGAGATTGGACAAGCAAGACCTACCCGCAACAAACCCGTGCTGGCTATCCCTTAGGATGTTGGCATTGGCCAGTCCATTAAGGATGGCCTCTTTAATAAACTTTTCTAAGATCTTCCCCAGTCAGGCTGATGGGCCTATAGTTAGCCGGATCCACTTTCCTCCCTTTCTTGAAGCTAGGCACCACATTGGCCTTCTTCCAGTCTTCAGGCACTACACCAGAGTGCCAGGAGTTTTTAAAGATCCGTGCCAGGGGCTGGGCTATGACACTTGCCAGCTCCTTGAGTACCCTGGGGTGTAGATTGTCAGGGCCAGCTGACTTGAAGGTATCCAGCTTCTCAAGATGTTCCTTCATGAGGTCAGCATTTATGGAGGGCAGGGGATCTCCCCCATCCGGACCTCCCTGTCGGGTAGGGGGCATGGGCTGATTGTTGATTGTCTGTATTGAGTCTCTCCTCTCTTTAGCCTAGTTTTGTAGGTGCTAATTGCTGCTTGTTATGTAGTAGCTAGGTCCTGTGTATTGAGCTGGTCCCTGAGTTCCTGGTCCCCGAGTGAATCACGATTGATTGATTGGTAACTGGGAACACAGCAGCCAGGCCTGCAGCAATATCTCCCCTCCCTGCCCCAAGACAGACACAGTCAGTCCCACAATCACCCATGTCATGAGTTTTGCTTGTCCGCAGCTTGGGGTGCAGTTCCCCCCAAACCCCTGCACCTATCTCCTTGAAACTTGGCAGACTTTGTGGCCCCAGCAAGAGCTACCACCCCTGCAGTTTTGACCCCCCCCCGTGTTGTAACACATAGACGTGACATGAGTTTGCCTTTCAAGAATTTGGCGTGCTGTTCCCCCAAACCCCTGCACTGATCTTCTTGAAACTTGGCAGGCTTCATTCTCTCTGCAGATTCTACCACCACTGAAAATTTCATCCAAATTGGACAAAAAACCCCAAAGTTATAGATATTTTATTATTTCCCCATTAGACCAGATCTCCGAGGTGGCTCCGAAGCTCTTTGGGGAAGCCAAACCAGGCAGCGCTTCAACCCAGATGTGCTGCTTCAGACCTCGAAGTGTCCAAAGCTTCTCCGGATCTGAAGCTCTGTCTGAAGCCTCACACAGCCCTAAGACTGACACTCAGTTTTGTTTATGCCTATGATATATGAGTCATTTACTTGTAATTTTGATAACACTGCTGTTAGAAGACAGCTCAAATACCTTCCTTGGAGATGCCTATCAACAGCTACATTTTATATTTATAATGTCTCAGGACTAGAAAGTCTTTAACTAACTCCTTCAATTTTTCATATTTTAAGATTTATATCCATACCCATTGGACATCTTTGCACTATAATACTGTCATGTTTCCAGCTTTAGCAGCTAAATTACCTATCACATTCCCCTACATAGTTGACTATTCTAATAGGTTCTAGTCTATAATAGCAGGTATGCTGGTGATGGCTTCAAGCTTGGCTGGAAGGGACCTCAGGAGAAGGCAGGAGGCAGAATCATCCCTGCCTAAATCATCCCGGAAACATGTTTTTTCTAGTCTGCCCTTAAAAACTACCCATGACAGAGATTACAAACTTTATCTAGGTAACCCATGCCAGTTTTGAACCACCATCTGACAAGTTCTTTCTAATATCTAACCTAAATCTCTCTTGTTGCAATTTACACCCTTTATTTCTTGCCCTGTTCCCTGTGTGAATGGCAAACAATTAATCATCAACCTCTTTCTATAACAACCATTTTTGTATTTTAAGACTATCTACTCCCTTTCCCTTCAGTCTTCTTTTCTCTAGGTTAAACAACCCCATTTCTTCCAGCCTTTCCTCCTATGTCATATTTTCTATATTTGCAGTAATTTTTGTCACATTCCCTACACTCTTTCAAATTTGTCCATATCTTAGACATAGTATTCCAGATGAAGTCTCAATTGTCCTGAACAGAGTAAAACATTCATTTCCTGGGCCTTGTATGTGGCACTCATGTCACTACATCTCATTGTGCTACCACATATCCTTGCATTAAATTCATTTAAAATATTATTCCTGTCCATGAAAGTGTTCACTACCCCACCCATCCTGGTGGATCTGCAAATTTATTAAAGGTAGAACACTCAGGTGTGTTAACTGCCATTTTGGGCACTTATATGGGTTCTGGGTATGTGGCTCCATACACATATACCTGAATGTAAGTCCCCAAATTATGGCCCAGGTAATAGGCGAACTAGTTAGGAGGCTTACCCAGAAAGATTGGGATTCAGGTTCTCTCCTCACCCAGAGGTAGTTAGAACCTACATCTATCTAACTTACTGGCCTAGTGCTCTAACTGGCAGGGTGAAGATCAGGCATTGTCCAGTACCATCTTCAGTCCCTTCTTAAAGCTGAACCATTACACCTTGCATTTAAAATCATTGGATAAAATGGAAGAAGGGCAGTTTTTGCCTCATCGGGGACAAGGATGCACTAGAGTTCAGAGCTTTCCAGGGCAGCAGGTGGACATGTATCCATGCCACTAAGCCTTGCAACCTCTAACTTACATGTTTCCCTATAGCCTCACATGCCTCCCTCTCTCAGAGGCCCAATGGGCCAACTTCAAGAGAAGGCTGGAGAGGGGCCTGCATAGTATGTAACCCCTGGACAGTTGGTTAGAGCTCTGTGTTAGTGTAAGAGGAGTAGGGAATCACTCCTGTTTGGGCAACCTGTCTCTCTCTTGCTTGCTAAGTCTTGCTGTAATACTTGGAAAAGAAAAAAAAAGGTGTGGGAGACTGCCTTATTTGTGGGGCTCTAATATCTGGGCCAAGTTACATGGCTGCACCTGACCCTACACTGTATTCATCTC
Organism: Gavialis gangeticus; assembly: GCF_001723915.1. Lineage (NCBI taxonomy): Eukaryota > Metazoa > Chordata > Crocodylia > Gavialidae > Gavialis > Gavialis gangeticus. The sequence goes on from NW_017729002.1 coordinate 17,245,401, forward strand.
CGCCCTCTGATCTTAACCACACAGGCTTTCCTCGAGGCTTTCTCTTCAGGGTGTGCCCTTGCTGGCCTGTCCACAATGTATTTTGGATCTTCTCTCTATAATCCTCATTACATAAATGAAAAATAAGAGGCGAGACTTCACCAATTTACAGTCTCTTACAGAATCATCTCAGTTCCCCTTCAGGATTTCACTGTTCCCTCCAGCTGATCACAGTTCACACCCCTGCTCCATTCCTGTCAGCAGTTGGGCTGCTTCTGTGCCTGAGTTTGACTGTTGCCCAGCAGTCATAGTCTACCCCAACTGGGCACTCACACCAAACCGAGTCCCTCTCCTAGTTTGGAGCTTTGCTTCTTACTCACAGTCCTGGTTCAAAGGCCTCTCTCTCTCTTTTGCAGGTCTGGGCCATCTTCAGCTCCTTGGCTTCACAAGTGATACCAGCACAGCTGTCCCAACTTCATATTGCTGCCTCTGGTTTACCTCTCTGACATTTGTTCCACCAGTGCCTCTGTGCTGGCCCAGGTAAGTTTCTGTTCCCTGTTCTGACCCCTTTCCAATGGTTAATCTTTATGTTCTGCTGCCTGGAGTCTTTCTTCCTCTCTCCATCTGGAGCTCTGACATCATTTAACTTCCATGTGCCCCTACATCACACTGATGCACCAGTTTTAAAGGAGCTGTGTCCAATTATTAATTAAGTCATGCCATTGAAACTCTGGTACTGGCTCATCCCTAAGCTTGGTGCGCACCTTTATCACTAGGATGGCAGTGCTCAACCTCCAGCCAGCAGGCCAAATCAAGCCCCTGAGGCTCTGTCATCTGGCCCTCAGGGCTTCCCAGGGGTCCAGAAATTTGGTGGTGGGGAAGTAGTGGCAGCATTAATTACTGTGGTTTCTAGCACAGAAAAAACAGCTTGCATTAACCATCTCTCTCCACACTTCTCCAGTTGTAGGTGACAGAGAACATTTCCATTTTACATATTTATTAATTAATACATAGATCAGGGATGTCAAACTCAACCTGTGCACTGGGCTGGATCTGGACGATGGGGCTGCTTGCAGGCCAGATTCGATGGAGCAAGCAGCGGCTGTGGTGGGGCCAACAGCTGTGGTGGCTGTGGAGGCAGCAGGGCCAGCAGTGTCTGTGGTGGGGCTGGTGGTGGTGGTAGCACAATAGGCACAGTGGCAGGGCAAATGGCTGCACACCAAGCAGCTGCTTGCTGCAACAGAGGTAACGTAAGCAGTGGCAAGCAGCTGTGGTCCTGGAGGAAAAGAGGCTATGTTGGCATGACCCCAGATTGCCCCTTGCTGCTGAGGGCAAAGCCCAATGGCATTCTGCATCAGCTTCTTCCTCCTGATAGCTACAACCCAAAATTCCCTGGTTCACATGTAGCCAGATGGATAAAGCATGTCCACAGGCCAGACCTAGCCTGTGAGCTATATGAGTTTGTACACACATCTAAGTCAACTTATAATGAGGTGACTTAACTAAGTCAACTTAAGTTAAGCCACATCAGAGCGTATGCACGTACAGCTCCTTCGTGGTTTCATAGTTAGTAGGGTCGGAAGGGACCTGAGCAGATCATCAAGTCCGACCCCCTGCAATGGGCAGGAAAGGATGCTGGGGTCAAATGACCATGGAAGGTGTCTATCTAGCCTCCTTTTGAAGACCCCCAGGGTAGGAGTGAGCACCACTTCCCTTGGAAATTGGTTCCAGATCCTAGCTGCCCTGATTGTGAAGTAATGCCTCCTGATATCTAGCCTGAATCTACTCTCAGTCAACTTATGGCCGTTATTCCTTGTTACTCCCAGTAGTGCTCGGGGGAACAGGGTCTCTCCCATTGGCTGTTGGTCTCCCTTGGCCAGTTTATAGATGGCCACCAGATCCTCTCTCAGCCTTCTCTTGTGGAGGCTGAACAGGTTCAGGTCTCATAGCCTCTCCTAGTAGGGCCTGCCCTACTGCCCCCTGATCATGCGAGTGGCCCTCCTCTGGACTCTCTTGGTGCTGTTCACATCCTTCCTGAAGTGCGATGCCCAGACCTGGACACAGTACTCCAGTTGCGGTCTGACCAATGTCGCATAGAGGGGGAGGTTCACCTCCTTGGACCGGCTTGTGATGCATCTGTGG
>NW_017729002.1:17252521-17254615 GCF_001723915.1 Gavialis gangeticus
GTGATTAGCCTTCCTGACTGCATCCCCACATTGGCAGCCCATGTTCATCTTGGAGTCTATGATGACTCCAAGATCCTTTTCTGCCTCTGTGCTGACGAGAAGGGAGTTCCGCAGCCTATAGGTATACTGCTTGTTCTTTCTCCCTAGGCATAGTACCCTGCACTTGTCAGTACTGAACATTCCTTGACATGGTGGAAGCCATCTTGTGAGTCGGGGCTTGGGAGCTGAGTGGGCGCATGTGTGCAGCCATCACATGTGTGCCCCCCTACCCACACTCACTGGCAGCGGAGGCAGTGAAGGTGGCATCTGATGCCACAAGGTAAGTGAGGAGGGTCAAGGGAGCTCCCCAGATCCCTCTTAAGTGAGTTGGCAGGGAGCTGCACTCCTGAGCTGCATGTGGGCAGCATGCAGTGAGCAGGCTACGGGAGCAGGCTAGTGGGGGGCACTTCCCTGAGGGGAGAGAGGGGACTCCCAGGGCTGTTCTGGGGCTCTGCCACCCCCAGAAACTCCAGGATCTGTTACTCCCCAGGAGGAGGAATGTAGGGGGTGGAGCAGCTGGAAGGCACTTCTGGGGAAGCCCAGAGTGGCCTGATTGGTTGAGGGGAGCAGCATGGGAGTTTCAAACCATGGCCCTTTAAAAGTCACCCAGACCACATCATGAAGGACTACAAGGCCCTGGGAGCCAAGCTCAAGGAGATGGGGGGGTGCAGGTGGTATTCTCCTCTATTCTTCTGGTAAGCAGACGTGGATGGCATCATGAGGCCTGTATTGGAGTGGTCAACCAGTGGCTTTGGAGTTGGTGCTAGCAGGCAAGCCTTGGGTTCCTTGACAATGACTCACATTTTCATGCAGGGGGCATGCTCGGGTGGGATGGGCTTCCCCTCTCCCCTAAAGGAAAGCATGTCTATACAGGTGGGATAGAATGCAGAGGAAAGCTGGGGGTGTGGCACTCTATGTCAAAGAGCAATACACGGCCTTAACAAATAGCACTGGGTCAGAGGAGGGGAAGACTGAAGTGCTCTGGGTTAAAATACAAAGGGGTCAGGGGGAAAGGGACTTAATGGTGGGTGTCTAATACAGACCACCCAACCAGGGGGAAGAGCTGGACTGGGAATTCTCAGGTCAGCTTTCAAAGGCAGTTGAGTCAAGGGACGTGGTCATCATGGGTGACCTAAACTACCCGGACATCTCCTGGGAGCAGCAGTCAGCCAGGTCTGACCGCTCATGTAGGTTCCTAAATGAGATACAGGACCTCCACCTAACCCAGGAGGTGCATGGTCCAACCAGAGGAAATACCTTGCTGGACTTGGTCCTGGACACAAGCGACAACCTGGTCAGGGGGCTACGGGTTCTCAACCACCTGGGTGATAGCAATCATCGCCTACTGGAATTCACTATCCAGCACAGGGTGTCAAAGGCCTGCAGCAAGGCAGTAGCCCTTGACTTCAGGAGGGCTGATTTGAATGAGTTAAGGAGATTAGTCGGGGAGGCACTGAGGTCCCGGAGGGGAGGGTTGTTGGGAGCCCAAGATGAGTGGTCATTCCTTAAGGAGACGATCCTCTGAGCCCAAAGGTGACAGTCCCAATGCGAATCAAAGGGGGTAAGAGTGCTCAAAAGCCCCCATGGCTCACCAAAGGCTTTCAGGAACATCTGAAAGCTAAAAAGGAGGCATACACCCAATGGAAGGGACGGGCCATCAGCAAGGAGGATTATACCTCCATTGCTCGAGACTGTAGGGGGGCTGTTAGGAAGGCTAAGGCAGAGACAGAACTGGGACTAGCGACCCGGATCAAAGATAACAAGAAGTCCTTTTTTAAATACATAGGGAGTAAAAAGAAGGCACCAGGTAATGTGGGGCCCCTGCAGGACACGCTTGGCAATCTGGTGGTCGCACCAGATGATAAAGCTGACCTCTTTAACAAATTCTTTGCCTACATTTTTCTGAGCAGGGACTGGGACATCCCCCCCACCGGGATTCTGGACAGACTCAGGAGAGGCACAACCAGGCCCAGGATTCAAGAGGACCTAGGCAGGGAACTTCTGGTGGGACTGGATGTGTTCAAATCAGCAGGTCCAGATGAACTCGACCCCAGG
>NW_017729002.1:17254837-17255401 GCF_001723915.1 Gavialis gangeticus
ACATCTTCATCAGCAGCTTGGACAAGGGGGTGAAAAGCACCAAGTTTAAATTCGCGGATGACATTAAGATGTGGGGAGAACTGGGCAGGCTAGAAGGGAGGGACAGGCTGCAATTGGATCTGGACAGGTTACACGGGTGGGCGGATGAGAATAAGAAGGGATTCAATACTGACAAGTGCAAGGTGCTGCACCTAGGGAGTAAGAACCAGCAGCATACCTACAGGCTGGGGAACTCCCTTCTCATCAACACAGAGGCAGAGAAGGATTTTGGAATCACTATTGATTCCAAGATGAACATGAGCCTCCAATGTGGGGACACGGTCAGGAAGGCTAACCGCACCTTGTCATGCATTCACAGATGCATCATGAGCAGGTCCAAGGAAGTGATCCTCCCACTCTATGTGACATTGGTCAGGCCTCAGTTGAAGTACTGAGTCCAGTTTTGGGCGCCGCACTTCAGGAAGGATATGGACAGCACTGAGAGTGTCCAAAGGAGGGCCACTCGCATGATCAGGGGGCAGAAGGGCAGGCTGTACGAGGAGAGGCTACAGGACCTGAACCTGT
>NW_017729002.1:17260401-17262060 GCF_001723915.1 Gavialis gangeticus
CAGATGAACTCGACCCCAGGGTGTTGAGGGAATTCGCAGAGGCCATTGTGGGACCCCTGGCACAGTTTTACGAGCACTCACAGTGCTCTGGCGAGGTGCAAGAGGACTAGAAAAGGGCCAATGTGGTCCCCATTTTCAAAAAAGGGAGGAAAGAGGACCCAGGAAACTATAGGCCCGTTAGTCTTACCTCGGTCCTGGGAAAGCTCTTTGAGAAAATTATCCAGGAGTACATCTACAAGGGACCAGCACTGGAGATTATGCTTAGGGGCAACCGACATGGGTTCATTAGAGGCAGGTCCTGTCAGACCAACCCGGTTGCCTTCTACGACCAGGTCACAAAATTCTTGGGCGCAGGTGTCGCGGTGGACATAGTCTTTCTGGACTTTAGGAAGGCCTTTGACACTGTCTCTCACCCTATTCTCATTACAAAATTAGGTGACTGTGACGTCAATGCCTACACAGTCAGATGGGTCACAAATTGACTGGAGGGCCACACCCAGAGAGTGGTGGTGGATGAGTCATTTTCGACCTGGAGGGATGTGGGCGGTGGGGTTCCCCAGGGCTCAGTCCTTGGGCCCACACTGTTCAACATCTTCATCAGCAGCTTGGACAAGGGGGTGAAAAGCACCAAGTTTAAATTCGCGGATGACATTAAGATGTGGGGAGAACTGGGCAGGCTAGAAGGGAGGGACAGGCTGCAATTGGATCTGGACAGGTTACACGGGTGGGCGGATGAGAATAAGAAGGGATTCAATACTGACAAGTGCAAGGTGCTGCACCTAGGGAGTAAGAACCAGCAGCATACCTACAGGCTGGGGAACTCCCTTCTCATCAACACAGAGGCAGAGAAGGATTTTGGAATCACTATTGATTCCAAGATGAACATGAGCCTCCAATGTGGGGACACGGTCAGGAAGGCTAACCGCACCTTGTCATGCATTCACAGATGCATCATGAGCAGGTCCAAGGAAGTGATCCTCCCACTCTATGTGACATTGGTCAGGCCTCAGTTGAAGTACTGAGTCCAGTTTTGGGCGCCGCACTTCAGGAAGGATATGGACAGCACTGAGAGTGTCCAAAGGAGGGCCACTCGCATGATCAGGGGGCAGAAGGGCAGGCTGTACGAGGAGAGGCTACAGGACCTGAACCTGTTCAGCCTCCACAAGAGAAGGGTGAGAGAGGATCTGGTGGCCGTCCAGAAACTTTCCAAGGGGGACCAGCGGGGAACGGGAGACACTCTGTTCTCCCGAGCACTACCAGGAGTAACTAGGAATGACAGCCATAAGTTGACTGAGAGTAGGTTGAGGCCTGATATCAGCAGGGACTACTTCATAGTCAGGGCAGCTAGGAACTGGAAGCAACTTCCAAGGGAAGTGGTGCTCGCTCCTACCCTGGGGGTCTTCAAAAGGAGGCTGGATAATCACCTAGCCAGGGTCATTTGACCCCAGCATTCTTTCCTGCCAAGGGCAAGGGGTTGGACTCAATGATCTGTTGAGGTCCCTTCTGACCCTAGCTTCTATGAATCTATAAATCTGTAGCTGGTCAGTGACAATGATCTGTCCCTGGGGTCCATTCCAATCCCAGTGCTCTGGGGGAAGGATAGAGAAGCACCATAAAAGGCTGTTTGTAAACTGCTGTATGCCATTTTTCAGCTGTCTG
>NW_017729002.1:17267060-17271033 GCF_001723915.1 Gavialis gangeticus
CTGAGGTCCTTTCCAACCTTACCAACTATGAAACTATGAGCCCTCCCTTGCAGTAGCCCCTGGCCACCAGCCCAACCCCCATCAGTTGGGGCAGCCCAAGCTCTCTTTCCCCCAGCCTCTTAAAGGGCAGAGTCCAGATGGCTGAAGCCAGGAGTCTATGCTGTTAGCCCAAGCTTCTTCCTTGCTGATGCTTCACCTTTGTTTCTTGCTGGACAGAGCTGTCCTTGCTCTGCAGAGTCCTCTGTGTGGCCTCTCTGCCACCTCCTTTTGCCTGCCTAGCAGTCTGGGAGCATCCCATGGCTGCTGCTGGTCCCCTTGGACCCCAGCCCAATCAGGAAGCTTCATCAGCCATCCTGCAGGCCTTCCTGGAGTGCTCTGCCCAGGCTCACAGATGCCTGAATGACCTGTCACCTTCAGGACAGGCAGAGAGGCCACTTGCACAGCCAGCCCAAGAGCTGGTTCCAGCGCCAGTTCCAGGGCCTATTCCAGGGCCTGGAGCTGGGGAACAACAACCACAGCCCTTTCTGGGATCTGCTTCTTGTGGCTGGAGCTGAAGAGGAAAAAATGCCCAGCACCTGCACCAGGACCATAAGGCCCTGATAGAGTTCATCGAGGGGGACATGCTGTGGCTGAGCCACATGACTATGTGCCATTGCCTTTGGGCCCACGCAGCCAGCACAGGCTGGTGGCACCACATAGTCCTTGGAACCTGGGATGAACAGCTGTGGAGGGAAACCTTCCACTTGTCCTGGGCCACCTTCCATCACATGGTTGAGAAGGTGCATGGGTGCCCTTAACAGGCGGAGCGAGGCAGCCCCTGGTGGTAGTACTAGAGCCCTGCAAAGCTATCCCAATGTGGTGGACTTGTTGGAAAAGAGTAGGGGATTAGCAGCAGCTGGGCCTCACAGGGCCACCCTTGGCTAGGCAGCAGGTGCCCACAGGGGCAGGCAGCTGAGATTAACCACCCTGCCCCCTGAAGCCTCCCCTCTGCCAGTCCCAGAAGCCCTCAGTTCCCCCCCTTAACCCCTCACCATTGGCTGCCACTTAATCAGGACAAGGACCAACTTACCTGGGGCTGACAGCAGCTGGTCTTTGTGCCTGCATGTGCCTTTAAGAGCCTGAGCATGTGGCAGGCATATGGCTCCAGGCATTGCAGGTGGTGGAATAAAGAAATGACAGCTGCAGAGGCTGGACTTAGCATACACACGTACTTTAAGGACACAGACAGAAGTGACAATTTTCATCCAATCTAGCCACAGTAATCAGTTTATAGTCATGAGGGGTCAGCTTATTACATGAGGGGTCATATGAAGACGCTTCAAAATAGAAAGTCTTCTGTAATTTCTGTCTGCTCTATAGGTCAACTTAGAGTCTACTTAACTAATGCAACTCAAGATATTACATCTCGGAGGTGTATTATCTTGCACTGCATTTAAGTTGACTCTGGTCCACCTATGTGTGTACACTAACAGTTAAGTTGCCTTAAAAAAGTCAATTTAACTGTCAGAAACTTAATACATGTGTACACACCTATTGTACCACTGTCTTTTTCCCTCTTTAATAATCTATATACATGCTCCCAGTTCTTTGGGTCTTCTACTCACCATGATAAATTATGTATAAAGTAACAGTAATAAAATCTCATGCTTTGGGGTGTAAAACAATTACTGCAAAGGTCAGGAAGCATTTTTACTGCACATGGGTATTTTTGTACATTAGACCATGCACACCATAATTTGTTTGTATTCTCTCTCTTTTCTCCAAATTATCACATACCAGCCATGGCTGGGATGCAGCAAGCCAAGCTAAATGCACTACTAGTCCATCTTTGCATCGCAGTTATGCAGCATAGTACAGCTATAGCCAAACATAGAAGATTCTGTTTGATAGAAAAATCCTAACTGATCCTCTCAGATCATCAAGTTATTTTCTGATGCAAGAGTTTGTTTATTGAGTGCCCTCATCCTGCAAGAATGCGTATCCCTTGTGACTTTATAGCATTGTTTTCCTATGTGGAGAACTACAAATATCTTTGATAGGCAACATTGAATTCAGTTTCGTTGGAAGCAAGTAGTATACCTGAAGTGGTTGGGTTTTGAAAAGGTTAATAATTTTGTGACTATCTCAGGTGTAAAGTAGCATTAAGTGATGTATATTTATATTTGGTTTCTATTTTACACCATTCCAGATCTCCTGTGGCATATTCGCCTATGCCAGAAGCAGATAAAACTTTTAGGGAAAAGGTGACCTCAGGTTTCTCCTGGATTTCCTCTTCCATTGCATCAGCAGTCAGAATCTTTCTCCTGTCTTTGCTATCAGTAGGGAAATTCTGCCAGAAAACTACTGCAAAGTGTCCAGCCTGTGTCTGGGGGCATGCTGAGTTTGGGTATTTTTGTTGTGAATTAAGTGCAGCTTGCTTATTCACTCCCCCCAAATGGAAGAAGAATTAGGAGTGGGGCTTGATAAATAATTGCCCTGTTACCTCACCCCCAAACCAATGGCTAGTCAATCTCCATGGACACATTTGCTTAATCAGCTTTGAACACAATCTACTCAGTCTCTACATCCAATCAGTTCAGCTCCCACTGCACAAATCAAATGAGGCAGCTCTGCCCCTATTCTTTTTTTGGACTCCTCTGTTGCCTCACCCTCTGTTTCTTGTCTGAAGGCATTTACTGTTCACTAAGGCCCATTTACTCAACCAATTTAAAGTTTCAGGTTGTATACAACTTTGAGCTATGAAAATGAAAATGGCTCAACATTTACACAATAGATTTTCTTCTGTTGGCACACTATGCCAAAATGATTAAATAAAGAAAAATCAGTGAGAATACTATTTATTTATTTTTGCATTACCTTCCAGCAGAGAATAAGCAGGAAACTCTTTAACTCAAAAGGGGAAGGTTTCCAAAAGTAATTAAAATGTTAAAACAGGGATAAATAGTTATTTAATATTTATATCACAATAACATAGAGGCTTCAGTTGGTGCCCTTAAAAATGTATGTGTATGTAAACGTTTGTGTATTGTTTTAGCTGGAAGTTTACGTCTTGAGGCGGGGTACTCTGCACACCCACCCTTAGGACTGGACAGTTTGACCCTAGTTGAAAAATGCTATGGCACAAACACTCCTTTTGCCTGCCACGCTTGATATTTACAATACTGAAGAGGAGGAAGGTTTCCAGTTCCTTTACTCCGTGATTTTACTTGGTCAAGTGGTGTGCCTTGGGGCTCTGCCTCCCCTATACCCCATCCTAGCACCAACCTGATGTTATCAGTCACAATTAGGTAAAGTAGGGCAGCTAGCATTCCCACAACATCCTCAAGCACTTGATGTGACCGTGTGTCTGAGCTAGAAGCCTCAGTTAATCTAAGTCCATGGGTACTCTGGCTGCCTCTATGCAATGTCCTATGGCCGTGATGAAGGCTTCCCTACACCATCAGGTAACAACTACTCCCCAATTTTATATATTTTTTGAGGAGGGAGGGGGAGAAACTCCTCTCCACTTCCCCAATCTACTCATGGTTAGTAGTAGGGGTGTGCAAAGTGGGCCCTATTCAATTTGGATTCAGCCCGAATCAGGGACAGTGATTCTATTAGTTGATTTGGATCACTGTCCCCGATTTGATTCGGCCAAATCTGAAAATTTAATGCTGATTTGGAGAATCAGTGATTTGGACATAGACACAGCTTTAAAATTTTTTTCTACATACCTTGAGGTAGCAGGCACAGCTTGGGATCGCTGCGATGCTGGGGTGCATGGAGCATGCCATGGTGGGGGGGCCCTCCACATGCTCAGCAGCATACCCAGAAGTGGAGTGGAAGTAGTTCCGGTCCACCTTCGGGTCTGCCGGGGAGTAGGCTGCCCCCCCCCACACCTCCCTGGCTCAGCAATCAGCTGCAGGGGGACCCTGCGTGCCCCTCCCAGACCCAGGAGGCACCAGTCACTGAGCCAGGAGGGTGGGGGGGGGGG
>NW_017729002.1:17276033-17280275 GCF_001723915.1 Gavialis gangeticus
GGTCCTCTGATTCGATTCGGAGATTTGGCCACTGAATTGGGTCAAATCTCTGCTGAATCAAATCAGGGACTGAAGCTTTGCATATCCCTAGTTAGGAGTTTTCTTTTCTTCATCAGGATGGCATATGCTCCTTGCTGTTCGACTGGCTCATCAGTAGCTCTGGGTCTTCTTGCCATCTCTCTCCGGGTAAGTTTGAAGATTCCTCCAAGTCTTCCCATGAAGGAACTGCATCCGATTCCTTCCACTCGCCCCTGCTGAGGATATTCACTCTGGAGGCTGGCTTTTTCTCTCCCTGGCTTCCTCTTCCAGTCTCCTCCCTTGTTGGCATCGGGCATGTCTTTATGACGTCTCCTGGCCCTCGCCTAGCCAGCCAGAGCTGGCATGCACTGATAAAGTGTGGTGGCAACGGCACTGGGGTTTTCCTCAGTTGGCCAGCCATCAGGCATGCCAGTAGGTCTCGGGATTGAGGTTCTCCTGGTACTTCCAGGTTGCCAGCAATTGAGGCAGCTTAGGCCTCTGTGCCACACATCTCTCCAATTAAGTTGTTTTGTGGCATTTTCATTTTTCCGTCATCATGAATAAGTTCCTCCATATCTCTTTGGTGTCTTATGCCTGGTTCCTTCTCTTCAGTTGGTCTCCCCTCACATCTGGATAGGAAATCTGCCACTCTATTAGTTGCTCTGGGCCAGCAACCAATTGAAAAAGTGAACGGCTGTAAGGTAAATGCTCACCTTGTAATTTGAGCATTGTCTGTTTTGGTTTTACACAGCCACAGCAATGGTTATGAGGTAAAACTCTCCCCCCATCAGATAATACTTGAAATATTCCATGGCCCATTTGATTGCCAAACACTCCCTTCTCAATTGTTGTATACCTTTTTTCAGGCACATTTAGTTTTTGGCTTGCATAAGTGATAGGTATTTCCATTTCTTCTTTTTCTTGGGTAAGTACTGCACCCAAAGCTGTGTCAGAGGTGTCAGTCTGTAGAATAAAGGGCTTTGTAAAATCTGGTGTTACCACCATTACCTCCTGGCATAAGGCCGTCTTGATTTTGTTAAATGCATTGTCCATTCGTGGAGTCCACCTGATGGGTTCCCACGATCCTCCACATATAGCATCTGTCAATGGGGTGGCCAGTTCCACAAAGTAAGGGGTGAAATGATGATAATAATTGGCTAGCCCTAAAAATTACCTCATTTTATACTTTTTTATGGGGAGGTTTGTACTTTTCTATTGACGCTATCTTATCAGCTAAGGGTCTAATAACACTGTGTCTCACTAAAACCCCCCAAAATGTGGTCTCAGACATGCCTAAAACACATTTTTTTGGATTGGCTGTCATCCCTATGCCCCTTAATTGTTTCAGTATGGCTTCTACAGCTTGGAGACATTGTGCCCATGACCTGGAATATATTACGATGTTGTCTATATACGCAGCAGCGTATGACATGTGTGGGGCAAGTAGGTGGTCCATGAGCCTTTGGAATGTGGCTGCCATGACATGCAGCCTGAACAGCATGCATGTAAATCTGTATAGCCTCCAAGGGGTTTCAAAAGCTGTTTTATCCCTATCCTCCCTTGCCATTGGAATTTGCCAGTAACCTTTAGATAGGTCAATGGTGGAAATGTATTGGGACTGCCCAATTTGTTCAAACAATTCTTCAACATGAGGCATTGGGAAAGCATCAATTTGGTTATGGCAACCTTTCCCAAAATGTGGTACGTTGTCAGTTCGTGGTCCCCAAGGATGGCCGTGATGTCCCTGGGGCTCTGAGACTGTGTCAATCTTTCCCTGTGGGTGCCTTCTTTTCTTTCCTGCCACATCTTGTTGGTAAAAATAAATAATAGGGAGGCTGCCACAAGTTTCTTCTTGCTCATGGATCCTTTGGACCCCACTAAAGCCTGCAGGCTCTTGGACCCCTTACTTGGTCCCTGTAGCAGGGTACTAGGGTGCCTGCTACTGAATGATGGAAAAAGGGGCTTAACTGCCACTCATTAGGGCAGAAGGTGGGAGTTGCTGTAGTAACTGATTGGGTCAGCTGACCGCCAGGGGGCAGGACCTGGCCTTTATAACCAGAGAAGGCTAAGGCCAGAGTTCAGTTCCCCTCTGGCGGCCTCAGAAGCAGGAGCTCTGCTAAAGCAGACCAAAGCAGAGCTGAGCAGTACCTTGGAGAAGCCTGGTGGCTGGAGAGCGGCTGCTTGGCAGTACTAGGTGGAGGGAACCCAGAGAAGGAGATCCGTGAGTGAGGGAGCCAGATTTGCCTGGAACTTATGTTGAGACCCCGGAGGGGGAGTTTTCTGTTGTGCTTGGAAGTTGTGTTTTGGGAGTTTAATTAAACCGGAGGACCGGGCGAGGCTGTAGGGGTGGAGGAGGCCTCAACAGGAGTCCCCCCAGTAAGGTGGGGGTGTTCCGGGCACCAGGGAGGGCGCTGTAGTTGGTGCGAGAAGCACTGTAGGCCCCATGGGTGAGGGCGCGAGAAGCGCGAGTAGGCCCAGTGGGTGAGGGCGCGAGAAGCACGAGTAGGCCCAGTGGGGCATAGGCCTAGGAAGGAGGGCCTGGGGGGGCCAGGTAAGGCTAAGGCCGCCTGAGCCCCAACTGTGAGAAGCCCAAGTCGGGCATAGGACCCTAGAAGGGGTCTGGGGCCAGGTAAGGCCAAGAACGCCTGAGCCCCGATTACGAGGAGCACAGGAAGCGCGCGTACAGGCCCGAGTCGGACGAGGAGCGTGGGACGTATGAGGGGTAGGCCCCAGTGGGGCGCTGCCTGGAAGGGGGAAGCTCTGAAAAGGGGCGAGCCCAGTTAGAAGCCCGATGAGGGCAAGAAGCGCATGAGCGCAGAGGAGCAGGCCCCGGGAGAGGGGGCACGCATTGAGGAGCAGACCCCGGGAAAGAGGGGGCGCGGGTATTGAGGAGAGCCTCTACGGAAGGAACTTTGACAGGCAACCGGACCAGGCCTGGCGTAGCAAGGCAGGCACCGTGTCAGCACAGAAAGAAAAGGCAGCCTCCCCTAAACACTTAAAAGATCAAAGACGTGGCAGGCAAGATTGGTGAGGGTGCATTTTGACACCAGCTAGACACGGTAGCCAGGGGGCGCTAGGGGAGTTAACGGCACCCCTAAGGGCGCCCTGCCACAGTCCCACTCTAAGTTGATGCTTCATGGAACACCTCAAGCTTTATGAGCCTCAGGTCGAGCTGCTTGGCCTCTGCTTGGAGGAGCTGGAAGCAGAGCTGGGAACCTCTCCAGTCAAGGCTCAGATCCTTGCTGGAGCTGGGGAGCCTCTTCTACTGGCCACAGCCTCTCGTAGGGGATCCTGGAGCCCAGCGGGGAGTCTCTCCTACTGGCTGCGTGCTGTGTTAGTGAGGGTCCAACTGCTGCCTGCAGGTCCCACTCCTTCAGCTGTTTCTGAGGCAACTGCTTCCGCCCTGCTGGCTCAGTTTTTTGCATCTTCCTTGTGGTCCCTCACTGTTCCCCCCTGAGTCAGCCACACTGCCCCTTTTATCCCCCTCCTGGTGACCCAAGGGGCCAATCAGGGGACATGGAGAGTGAGTCTCTGGGGCCTGATTGGTGAGGAAAGGGAATCCCAAGTCCTCCAATCATCTTTTACCCCTTCAAAACCCCTGGGCCAAATCATTACCAGATTGGTGAGGAAAGGGAATCCCAAGTCCTCCAAACATCACTTGCCCTTTCAAAACCCCTGGGCTAAGTCACTGCCAGCTCACCCATCACTTTTTTTTATTTATTTGCAGCTACTTCCAGCCAGCTAACCAGGTGCAAGTGCCAGCTAATTCTCTCATTAGCCCGCTGCCTGGGCAACCTGCAGCTGTGGAGCTCTGCCTCAGCTCGCTGGGCTCTCTAGCTAGGCTGTTTCTGTTCTTAAGGGAGTAGGATTGCCTTAGTGCCCTGCGACATATGAGTGCCAGCAGTGGTATGCAAATGACCTGGAAGTGGTATGCGGAAGGCTGGAGGGAGGGACCACACATACGCAGAGCCTAGCAGTAGCCTGCTGCACATGGCAAGGATGCAGCACCATTGTTGAGCAGCACCCAGTACGTAAGTGTGTTGGGGGAAAGGTGGGGACAGATTAAGGCCCCCATGGTGAAGGAGGTAGGGGAGCAGAGGCAGGGACTCGAGTGAATGTGCCCCTGGGGTGGGTGGTGCAACAGTCAGAGCTCATCCGGGGGGGGGGGGGGGTGGGGGGGGCTCTCCCCCATTTCCACCACCCTGGGGGCGGCCGGGGGGGCAC
>NW_017729002.1:17280544-17283766 GCF_001723915.1 Gavialis gangeticus
GGGGGGGGGGGGGGTGTGTGTGTGGTCTCTCCACCATTGCACACACCCTGGGGCCGGCATGGGAGGCACATGCATCCTGGATCTGTGCATGCAGCAGAAGTGGGCTGCCACTGCATTCTGGGATCTGCATGATGCTGGTGCTGGCCTAGGAGCCTCGCGTGATGTCATGTGTCTGCTGCATGCTGATTGCACTGCATCCTCTCCCTGCTTGGTAGTGGCAGGCACGTGGCATCCCATGTAGCTCCAGAGGCAGCCGTAGCACAGTGCAGAGAGTAGTGGCAGCCCACTGCTCCCTGGGGGTTTTCTTCCCTTGAGTTCTCTCATCCCATGCTTGCAGCAGGGCTGGCATGAAGATGGCCTGGGCTTTTCCAGGGATGCAGGGGGGCTCTCCCCACTGCATCCACCCTGGAGCAGGCTTGGTGGGCATGTGCCCCCTGGATCTGTTCATGGGGGGAGGTGGGCTGCACGCTGGGCTCTACACCACTTTGTGCTGCTCCCAGACATGGATGGGATGTCATCTGCCTGCAGCTGCCAGGCGGCCAGAGGCACTAGGCCAGCATGCGGCACACACGTGGTGTCCCACACAGCTCCTGAGGCAGCAGGGGTGGGGTGGGGGGTCTCCTGCCACTGTATGCACCCCGCGGCAGGCATGGGGGGCATGTGCCCCCTGGATCCGGGCAGAGGTGGGCTCCGTGCTGCACACTAGGCTTTGCACCACGCTGCTGCTGCTGCCTCTGCTGCTGCCTCCGCCACTGCCTCTGGAGCCACACGGGATGCCATGTGTGTTCTGCATGCTGGCCAAGTGCCTCTACCTACCCAGCAGCAGCAGGCAGATGGCACTCCATGCAGTTCCGGAGGCAGTGCAATGTGATGCAGAGCACAGTGCACAGCCTGCCTCCCCCCACGCACAGATCTAGGGGGCACAGACCCCCATGCCTACTCCAGGGTGCACCCAGTGGGGGGAGCCCCCCACATCCCTGCAAAGGCCCATACTGCCTTTGTGCTGGCCCTGCCATGGAGATGGGGTGAGCCAGTATGAGGGGAGAAAACCCCTGGGGAGCAGTGGGCTGCTGCCACATTCTGCACCATACTACTGCTGCCTCTGGAGCCATGTGGGATGCCATGTGCCTGCCACCACCGGGCGGGTAGGGGACACAGTGCAGCCAGTGCGCAGAAGGCACATGGCATCATGCAAGGCTCCTGGGGCAGCAGCGTGGTGGAGAGCCCAGTTTACAGCAGGCCCGTCTGCCCCATGCATGGATTGGGGGGCATGTGCCTCCCATGCCTGCCCTGGGGTGTGTGCAATGGTGGGGAGCCACACCTCCCACAGTGCCCCTGGATAAGCTGCCTGCTGCTCCGTCCCATGATCTACACTGGCCCCAGGGTCCCATTCACCTTCACCCCTGCCCCTGCTCCACTTCCTCCCTCACCATGGGAGCTTTGATCAGCTCCTCTCCCTCCACCTCTCCCCTTCCATACTTACTTGCTGGGCACTGTGTGTGTCTGTGTGCATGTCTGTCTGTATGTGTCTGTCACTCACAAGCCACAGCCCCAACCAGCCTTGCTGCTGCCCCTTACTCCTGACCCACAGTACCCTGCATCCTGCCAAGGCATGCAGGGACCCTCTTCTTCCCCAGGCTCCAACCCCCCACACACATCCCACAGCCCCCCACACCTTCTCACAGACATCCCCAAAAGCATCTCTGGATGGGTAAATTTACACTGTCTTTTTTTCCAATTCACAGTTGTTGTATATGGCTACTGTAAGTGATAAAACAATATTTTATGATTACTAAATGTTTCGGTATTGTTTTAATACATAGTTTGTTACCTATGTGTATGAAAAAATTGCTGGTGGTACTTAAGGCTGTATCATTTTAAATTGGTGGTACTCAGTATATCAGAGTTTGGGAACCACTGGGCCATGGCATTGACATGTCTAAAATCTACACAACACCTGAAGGACCCATCTGCTTTAGGAACTATCACCATGGGGCTTCTCCATGGACTATGTGAGAACACTAGGTCTGTGCGAATAGGGAATTATTCAATTTGGATTCGGATTCAGCTGATTCAGAGAACAGTGATTCAATCTGGCAATTCAAATCGGCCAAATCAGAATCAGAGATTTGGTGCTGCTTCAGATCAGCTGGGAAGAGGCAGGCACAGCTGCGTGGCTGCAGGTTCTCCCATGGCTCCTCTGGCTGTGCTTGCATCTCCCTGGGTGGAGCTGCAGGAGAAGCCCCTATGGCTGCCCTGCCCACCTCCATCCCCCCAAACCCCAGCCTCCTGGCACTTTAAGAAAAAAGAAAAAAGCCCCACCATCACCAGCTGTAGCACCAGTGATCAGGGCCTCTGAGGGCTCATGGCAGAACCCCCCCTGCAGCATGGGACAATGGGGGCAGTGGGGATCACCCCCCTACCTGGCAGTGCTGGGCTCCAGCTGACTCCTGGAGTCGCCCCAGCTCCCAGACAGTGCGCAGCACCCTGCTGAGCCATGCTGCACCCACACCATTTTTTTAACTTGTTATGTATGGCTTGGTGCATATGATGAGGGACTGGTTGCCATTGCTTGTGTACAACTGTTCCCTTATGGGCATGTATTTCATGCCTTATGCCCTTGGCCCCCCCTGGCTTTTCATCAAATACGTCCCTAAAGTTATGGATCAACAAACTCAAGTCCTTCTGCTGCTCTCTTGTTAATCTCTCACTCCATTGGACAGTACTGCCCAATGTCTCTTCCTCATTGGGACAGGGGAGTTTGGGACTGAATTCCTCTACCACACTCTCAGGGTTAACCATCCACCGCTCTGGATCTTTCCAGGCCCTCAATAAGTTAACATGAAAGATCTGATGTTCTTGAGTATGCCTCAGGCAGTGTACCTCAGTCCACCAGACCTGCCCTATGAATAATTTTGAATGGGCCCTGCCATTGCATGAGCAGCTTATTGGCTGTGGTAGCTAGCACTACCAAGACTCTATCTGCTACTTGGAACTCCCAGTCCTTAGCCCTATGATCATATCTTTCTTTCGGTCAATGTTGGGCTCCCTCCAAATTCTCCTGTGCTACCTGTCATGCCACATTGAGACGGCCTAGCATATTTTGCCGATACTGGTTGCCCACCAGTCCCCTATTCCCCATTTCATCCCAGCCCTCTCATGATTTGCATTAAACCCCGTGACTTATGACCAAAACCTAATTCAAGTGGGGAGAACTGAGTT
>NW_017729002.1:17288766-17290731 GCF_001723915.1 Gavialis gangeticus
GTACCCAGTCCCCTATTCCCCATTTCATCCCAGCCCTCTCATGATTTGCATTAAACCCCGTGACTTATGACCAAAACCTAATTCAAGTGGGGAGAACTGAGTTGAGGATGTGAGGGATGTCCCTGAGCATGAATAGCAAGGGCATGAGCAAAAGGTCCCAATTGTGTGGGTCCCTCTGTGCACATCACTGCAACATACATTTCAACGTACCATTTAGATGCTTTACTAAGCCATTGGTCTGAGGGTGGTAGATAGATGGAAGTTCTAACTTGTTTAATCCCAAGTACCTGGCACGTGGCCTTCATTACCCCTGACATGAAGTTGGTACCTTGATCCATGAGGATCTCCCGGGGAATCCCTACCTGGGACACCTACTTGAGTAACTCTTCAGCAATACATGTCACCAGGGCAGACCCCAAGGACACGGCCTTTGGATACCTAATAGTGTAATCCACCATCAATAATATAAACTGATAGCCAGTGCTGGTCTTAGGTAAATCTAAGGCTACCCAATCAAAAGAAGTATCTATGATTGGCATAACTTGCAGTGAAGCCCGAGGTGGATGTTTCTCATTAACTCTCTGGCACTCACTGCAGGCTGAACTTTGTGCCACCTCTTTCTTTAGTTCAGGCCAGAAGAACTACCTACTTATTTTTGCTGTGGTCTTATCCTGACCCATGTGTCCCATGGTCAGTGTCACATGAGCTTATTCCCACACTGCTTGTCTAAATGGCTTGGGCACCAGCAGTTGCTCTATCTCTATCTCCTTGCCTTCTATATGTCCTTTTAAAATTCTATATAGTAAGCCCCCCTTTATTTCATAATGAGGATCACTTACACTCAGGGCGTACTTTGTGCCCTTCTATCCATGACATCTCTTGGTCCCAGAGATGCACAAATTCCTCCTACTTGTCCTCTTCCATCTTAAATCATGAACTACTGGCAATCCCTTCTGAATTCAAGGGTTGTTCTTCATCTGAAGGTGAGGATGTATCTTCCTCATCTATCCATCTGTCCATACATGGCCACACTTTCTGTTCCATTTCTGCCCTCCTTACTTCCTCCAACACATCATATAAAGGAGGCCAGTCTCTTCCAATTATCATTTCACAATCAAGGTCAGGTGCTATCCCCTACTTGCATCTGTCCCTGACTGTTGGTCACTTTTATCTGGAAAAAAACCCATATTGGTTTGATCCGCCATGGATACATCTCATACTCCGGTTCCTTCAATATCTTGGTTTCCGCCTGTAGGGTCTGACCCAGTATATCTGCCTAGGACATCATATTTAAGACTATGTCCAGCTCTTCCTTCATGGCTGGGGTGGTAATATCTTTCCCAGCTAATGAACCAATCTAAACGGTCATGTGTTGTTTTAGCTGGATGTTTACACCTTGAGGTGAGGTCCTTTGCATGCCCACCCTTAGGACTGGACAGTTTGACCCTAGTTGCAAAATGCTATGGTACAAACACTCCTTTTGCCTGCCACACTTGATATTCACAATACTGAAGAGGAGGAAGGTTTCGAGTTCCTTTACACTGTGATTGTGCTTGGTCAAGTGGTTCACCTTGGGGCTCTGCCTCCCTTACACTCTGTCCTAGTGCCAACCCAATGTCATCAGTCACAATTAGGTAATTAGGCCAGCTAGCATTCCCACAACATCCTTAAGCATTTGGTGTGACAATGTGTCTGAGCTAGAAACCTCAGTTAATCTAAGTTCATGGGCACTCTGGTTGCCTCTATGCAATGTCCTATGCCTGTGATGAAGGCTTCCTTATGCCATCAGATAATAATGACTTTCTACTTTTATATATGTTTTGAGGATGGGGGGGGAAGAACTCCCCTCCACTTTCCCAATCCACTCATCATTAGTATGTTTTCTCTTCTTCATCAGGATGGCAAACGTTCCTTGCTGCTTGACTGGCTCATCAGCAGTTCCAGATCCTCTTGCCATCTCTCCCC
>NW_017729002.1:17290882-17302870 GCF_001723915.1 Gavialis gangeticus
TTGCCATCTCTCCCCACTCTTCTGAGTCTTCCCACAAAGGAACTGCAGCTGGTTCCTTCCACTTGCCCCTGCCAGGGCAACTCATTCTGGTGGCTGTTTTTTTCTCTTCCCAGCTTCCTCTTTCAGCCTCCTACCTTGTTGGTATTGGGTGCATCTTTATGATGTTTCTTGGACCCCAGCTGGCCAGCTGGAGATGGCACACACTGATAAAGCATGGTGGCAGTGGTGCTGGGATTTCCCTCAGTTGCCCAGCTGTTGGGCATGCTGGTAGGTCTCGAGATTAGGGTCCTCCCAGTACTTCTGGGCTGCCAGAGATCATGGCAACTTGCATCTGGCCACCACAGTGTATATGGGCTATGCAATGAAGAGTTTACACTTAAAGATTTCACAAACCATTCTGTAATTTTGCTGAAAGCAATCACTGTAATACCCTTTAATACTGTAAAACAAATCTACAAAAGGAATAGAGAGTTAAGACAGGAATGTATTATGTATCTTTCATTAAGAAGACAGGAAGCTATGTAATAAGCAAGCAGTTAAACTGGTTTGCTAGGATGACACAATGAATGATTAATGTGGAATATGTTGGCTCTATTCGTAATTTAATTATACATTGGAAACAGCACCAGTGATTATTTCAAGCTCCCATATCCTATTTCCTTATTTCTATCTTCTTTTTCTGTTATCACCTCAGAGGCAAATCAGCTCAGTTCGACTGGGCAATTGCTACAACCAGAAGTTAAAATCCACTCAAGGGATAGTTTAAAGCTTGGGAGTGGTGTAAATCAAATAGGCAGAAACTATGGTGAGAATCTAGATTTCATCCACTCATGACAGAGTAAACTCATTTACCTCCCTGTAGCTTATGGCATTGTGCAGTGAGGTCAAACTCATTCCATAAAGATGAATTCTGTATTCTTGATACTGTTCTGATATGTTACTTAGATATGTGACATGATTTATACATATACCTTTGGCAATGATAGCCATGAGAGATGCATTTGCTTGGCTCTCTCAGAATTGTGATTTTCTAATGATATTTAATGAAACTGTTCAATGACAAATGCAAATACCATAAGAGGAGAGGAAGGGAAGATAGGTTTTGCATAAAAGGTTCTTGGGAAATTAAGTAAGAAGGCAAGAGTAGCCAACAGTGCACTATTACAGTGCTTATAACTGTAAACCTGGTATGGAAAAGATAAAGGGATCACCCTTCCCCTTTCAGAGGGGAAAGGGAAAGCTCTTTCTTGTGTAGAAGAATAGGAGGAGCCCAGAGGGGGAATTTCCCACTCACCCCCTTTCCCTCAGTTCCTGAGAGCCAAGCCACATCACCAGCACCAGGACGAGTGGCGGTGACGAATGGAGCAGAGTGGTAAGCAAACCAGCCCCTATGTGGCATGACAGACACTCCAGGGAGGGGTGAGCAGTAGCGGGAGAGCAGAAGCCAACCCTGAGAGGCTGGGAGCATCCAGTGGAAACCCAAAAGGGACAATGAAAATGGTAAATGAGATCTTTCACCAGACAGAGATGGTCTCAGATAGTGAGGGGCAGTTCACCTGCCCATATTTCTTTATTTTTGTACCTGACTGACTTTTAGGGATTTCTGGTAGTCACCCAGGAAGGTACTGTGACTAGCTTCCTAGCTGTGAAGCCTTAACAGCAGGAGCCGACAACTGTATTATTATGAAGGCCTGAGATGGAGATTAGAGACCATAGTGGACTATTTGCCTGAGAGGGAGTAGCCTTGAAGATGGAGCCATCCACTTCCTATGGGACAGGATTCTACTTAAGTTTTCCCTCAAGTTGTGGCACGAGAGTGTGCTGAGAGGGTGGAAGGCTCCCAAGCAGGGTGTGCAGCATGGGTCAAGTTGTAGAGTGGGGTTTGGCAACACTTGGGAATCCCCCAAGAAGCAGCTTTATTAGGTCTCCCCCTCCTGAGAGGACTCTTGGGCAGCCAGCCCCAGCACTGCTTCAAAGTGGCAAACCTCTGGCTTTGACACCCTGGCTCTTCTCTTTCCCTGGCTTCCCTGAGAAGGAGGAAGGGCATTTTCTTTTTTCAAAGAAGAGGGGTATTAGCAGGGATCCTGATTTTTCCTGATAAAAAATTGGAAAATCTTTGATAAAAAAAATCACAAATTCTCTGATAACCCCCCCAAATCTGTTATTAAAATTAAAGACCCCCCACAGCCCTGCTCATGCCCCTCACTCCTCCTACAGGGCTCCATCCTGCTCATGTATCTCATTTTCCCCACAACAGCCTCCCAGCTTTGCTCATGTCCCTCACTCCTCCCCACAGCCCCCATCTCTGATTGTGCCCTTTGCCCCCCACCCACAGCCTGTGTCCCCCAGGCCCACTGGAGGGGGCCCCCAGCTGCCAGGGCTATGGAGCCAGGGACCCAGGTCCACAGCTCCCTGCCCCCAAGAGAAGGCAGTGGCTGCAGCAGAAGGAGCATGGAGCCACCCCCCCACTGTTGCCTACCTGCTGTGGGCTTGGGCAGGGGTGGGGCTGGCTCCTGGTAGCAGCGCACGCTCCTGGGGGGCAAGGGGGACCTGTGAGAGTGTGGCTCATGGCATGTAGACCTGGAGTAGCATGGTATTAGCTTGAGTGGGCTCCATGCCTCCATGTGTGGCTTCCCTGAAGGGTCAGTAGCGCGCCACTCTGGGTCCATGTGCCACCAGCCAGGCAGGTACTCCATGTCTTTCCCCAACACCTCCTGGCTCCCTCATCCTCCAGCCAGCTTCCCACAGGAGTGCCTTCCTAGCTGGTGGCGCATGAACCCAGAGTGGCATTCTATCAGCCCTTCAGAGAAGCTGCATATGGAGATGAGGAGCCCACTCAGGCTGATAGTGCCCTGCTCGTGGTCCATGTGCTTCTGGCTCAGTGAGCACTCCATTTCTTTTTTTACACCTTCCCACTCCCTCAGCCTCCAGCCAGATTCCTACAACCAGCTTCCCCCTGCAGCCAGCTCAGCCCCCAGCCAGCTTCCCCCCCAGCCCTGCTGGTGCCCCCCAGCCTTGACCCACAACCCCCTGGGTCCCCCACTTACCTCACAGGCTCCAGGAAAGAAAGTGAGCCTGAGCCAGGCCTTGGGTGAATAAGAGCCTCAGTTTTTCCCCCTCTCCCTTCCCCTCCAGACAGGGTTAGGGGTTTCCCACTCTTTTTACAATTAGTTCTGGTTGCCACACTTCAGGAGGGATGTGGACAGCATCAAAAGGGTCCAGAGGAGGGCCACTCGCATGATTAGGAGGAAGCAGGGCGGGCCCTATGAGGAGAGGCTATGGGACCTGAACCTGTTCAGCTTCCACAAAAGAAGGCTGAGAGGGGATCTGGTGGCCACCTATAAATTTGCCAAGGGGAACCAGCAGGCAATGGGAGATTCCCTGTTTCCCCGAGCACTACCAGGGGTAACAAGGAACAATGGCCATAACTTGACTGAGAGTAGATTCAGGCTAGATATCAGAAGGCACTACTTCACTGTCAGGTTGGCTAGGAGCTGGAACCAACTTCCAAGGGAAGTGGTGCTTGCCCCTACCCTGGGGGTCTTCAAAAGGAGGCTAGACAGCCACCTAGCTGGGGTTATTTGACCCCAGCATCCTTTCCTGCCCATGGCAGGGGGTCAGACTAGATGATCTGCTTAGGTCCCTTCTGACCCTCCTAACTATGAAACTATTATGGTATTACATTGACCTGTGCCCCTGTATCTAATTTAAAAGTTACCATTAGTCCATTGGTGTTCAGAGTGACTGTCCAATCCTCAGAAGAATGAACTTCCTGCATTGTTCCGATGAGAATTCTTTCTTTTCCTCATTGCGTAAAGCACGCATCTGCTGTTTCTTGTGTGGTGCATCCTGTTCCCTTCTGAAAACTCATGGAAAGTGATTTAATCTTTTGCATTTGTTGCAAGGCATTGCATGGGTTTGTGGTAACCCCCATAGCATCTGCAGTAGGGGTACATGAAGCTTTGGTCATTGATTCTGTCACACCCAGATGCCGGTGCACCCTTGACCTGCGAGCCTGGGTCGGTACGACCAGCTTGGCGCAAGGGGGGATTTATGACTGGACACGCGGGTGTTAATGGCGAGCAGGAGTCAGATAGTCAGATGATTTAAAGCGTATTGGTTACACAGAAAGTTTATTTGACTTACGCTACTGATGATTGATTGCAGCATAGGCAGAAGCAGTTGATTTCTTAGTTACAGCATGCAGATGTTCTGTCACCCAGCGATTACAGTGGGTTGCAGACTTGCTGAGTACAGGTTACAAACAGTTTATACAAATTACTATGGTCTGCAGATTACCGAGAGCTCTTGACGAGAGGGATGTACAAAAGATAAGATAAGACGAGAAAAACGAGCTGGCAGGAACGGGGTTATGCCAGAGGAAAAAAAAATAAAACTAAAACTAACCGGAGGCGGGGAGATATTGTTTGTAACTGATCAGGTTACAAAACTGTGTCTCTTGGGAATGCTCCGAAATCTCCGCTTTGGGCGGAAGTTCTTTCCAAGTTATAGAAAATAGAATAGCCAATTATTTTACGCTAGGCATGAATAATTAATAAGCTAGCATTTGTGCTTTCTTTGTTTGCTCAAGTTTCATAAAAAGGGGGGTTATATTTTTGCTTGGGTGGTACTGGTCCTGTTTGGTCACAAGAAGGCAAGCATAGCATATTATTTAATTTTAGAATTCCGTTAAACTCAGCCAATTTGGTATCTCGTTACTATAGGTACAATATCTTTTTTGACGTCATAGCGCTGAGTTGTATACAATCCAAAGTTAGTTTCTCTCTCGTATGAAAAGCTCAAGTGATTTGAATTGAGGCACAGACAGGGTTGTAAATATGCAGCACTGTTACAAACTAAGAAATAATAGTGTGAGACTACTATTACAGAGTTTGTTGTGTAAGCCTCTGACCTTTTGCCATCTGATCTTTTGCCATCGCCATCTGAAATCTAAGACTTTGATCTTTAACAGATTCAATTCAGAGAAGATTTGGCCCAATTTGGAGGCCGAATCGTGAAATCTGAATCGAATCAGAAGACAAAAAAAGCCTTCAAATCACTTCGGAGCTTCTGAATCAGTTCAGAAAAGATTCAGAAAAAGATTCGGAGATTCAGAAGGTAGCCTTGCAGGGGAACAGAAACTGAGAAGAGGGAGGGAGAGTGGGGGGGGGGGGGGAAGACTGACATCTGTAGCTGGCCAGTGACTGTGTTCTTTCCCTGAGTCCCCTTCCAATCACAGTGCTCTGGGGGTGGGACATATAGACAGGATATACGACTCTTCTGCTGCCTTTCTGTCCCTTTTGTGAGCTGCCAGGTCTTCTGGCAGGGGAGAGAGAGGGGCTAGAGCTGCAAATCCCCCCTCCCCCCAGCATAAACACATCCTCTTTCCTGGAAGTGATGAGTCTTCTACTGCCAGTGGGAGCAAGGAGGTGGGAGCAGTACCTGTCCCTGGACCTGCACCATCTCCCCTAACACCAGAAATAGCCACCAGAACTA
Source organism: Gavialis gangeticus (assembly GCF_001723915.1). Lineage (NCBI taxonomy): Eukaryota > Metazoa > Chordata > Crocodylia > Gavialidae > Gavialis > Gavialis gangeticus. Next base: position 17,296,379 of record NW_017729002.1, read on the forward strand.
GTGTGACAGTCTCCTCCACCCCAATTTCATATCCCAGCATGAGCCTCCTAGTGCCAGAGGAGGAACTGGATATGGAAGCAGGGGACCTGAGCACCCTAGCAAAAGAAATTCTGGGGAACAAGGGGGAATCTGAGTTTGTGCTCTGCACCTCGCAAAGTTCCCCTAGAACCAGGTCTCCTTCTCTGGAAGGCACCTTGGAGGAGGTTGTGGGGGCAGATGGCTCAGCTTCCTCTGTTGTTGTCCCTTTGGCTGCTGAGGATGGGGATAAGGCAGGATCCCCACCCTCAACCCAGAAGCAGGGGGGTAATGTAGTGTGGGATCATGTTGAGATGGCAGCTGATCCCAAGTATGCTATTTGCCAGCACTGCCAAAGGCAGATCAGCTAGGGAAAGGAGGTGAAACACTTCACCACCATGGCGATGCTGCTGCATCTCAGGAGGCAGCACCCCCTTGCCCTGCTCCTCCTCAGCCTGGCACCAGTGAGAGCATGCCCAAAAGAAATTCCCCCTCTTGCTCCGAAGTCCCCGTCCCCACAAAGCAGAGGCAGGCCACCTTGGACTGGTGGGGAAAAGCTGCAAACACAGAGGAGTGCATTGCAAGGGAGAGTGAGGTCACCCAGAGCACTGGGGAGATGATTGCCCTTGAGTGTCCAGGGTTCAGGCAGCTTATGGCACTTATGGCCCCATACTACCAAGTGCCTGCATGCACCACCTTTATCAGGATGGTGGCGCCCTCCCTGTATGAGGCACGCGGGGAATACTTGAGGGAGAAGCTGTGCAAGGCAGGTCCACAGGTAGCTCTGCACTTCACCTCAGACATCTGGAGCAGCCGGGGTATAGATCATGCCTACCTCTCCCTCACAGGGTACTGGTGTGATCAGTCAGGCCATTGGTGGGTTCTCCTTCAAGCTGAGTTGATGGATGAGTCCCACGTGGCAAGGAAGACCATGGGGGCCATGAACTGCATGGTGCAGGGGTAGCTCATTGGGCAGGGCAAGTGCACCCATGGGTTCATGGTCACAGGCAACAGGGCCAATATGGTCAAGGCAGTCCGTGATGCCAACTTTGTTGGCAATCGCTGTGTGGTGCACAAGTTCCACTTCATAGTCAGGGATGCCTTGGAAGGAAACAGGGCTGCCGGTGATGGCACCATTAGTACTACTCAGCTGAATCAAAAATGCAGGAAGGTGGTAGGCTACTTCCACCACAGCATCAAGGGGGGCAAGATGCTGTGGGAGAAATAGGCAGAGCTAAGCATCTGTGGCAGGACAGTGTTGGTGCCTGCCAGTTTAAGGGCTGAGCCAAGCAGCCAGCAGGTGCTTAATTGCAGCGGCCATTTTAGATCTCTGGCCACCTACATAAACAGAGTAGTTCGCTGCTGGCAGGCCAGGCAGTAACTTCACCTGGCTGCAAGGCTGAATGTAACATCCTGGAGGTATGGGCAGGAGCCGTAGGGGATGGTTTGGAGGCTCCTGATCCTGGGCATGGCCTAAAACTGCACCCTGCTGGGAATGGGTGGCCTGGTGGGGCTCCCAATGGGGAGTCCCAAGGAAGTACCAGGCCAGTTACCACCTTGGTGAAAGGCAGGTCAGGGCATCTTAAAAACCCCAGCTCCCACAAGCAGGTGGGTTACCCTATAGTAGTGCCAAGAAGGTGGACCCAAGTTAGAGAGTGGGCTAGAGGCTCAGAAGCTTTGACTTAAAACACCCTTGACTGGTCAATGCTAGGGCCAGGACCAGAAGGGTCAAAAGGGCCAGGGCCCACTGCAAGGGATGCCCAGAGCTGAAGGCTTGGGGTTTCCAACTGGCCTTGGAGGTGAGGCCAGGGCCTGTGTGGCCAAAGGTCCCGGGGGGGGGCACAACCAAGAGGGGGAAGAGTTCAGGGAGCCAGGCAGCCCAAAATGAAGGCGGAGTTAGGCTGCCTGATTGAAGGGATCTGTTTGGGGTCTGGACTGGAGGATTCTGGGGCCCAGTGTAGGGCCGGTGATGTGAAGAACCGTGGATTCCATCTGCAAGGCTTTGGCTGTGGTGTAGGGGAGGAACAGAGCCGTAGATAGCGCTCCCTGGCATCAGGGCAAGAATGGGCAGCCTCCCGCCTAATTAACAACATAAATATGCATCATCAAGGAGTGGCAGGTGAGAAGGTGGGCGGTTGGCCCAGAAACAGGTGGCTGGGCCAAATACAGACTGGCCCCGAGAAAGCCCCCTGTTACATCATCCCACAGCACAAAATCATGCAGGATGTGGAGACTTGGTGGAACTCCACATACCTGATGCCAGAAAGGCTGGTGGAGCAACAGAAGGCCATCCATGAGATGTCCTTGCTCAGTGAGATTGGGATCAGTGGCCCCCTTAACAAAGTGGAGTGGGACACCATCTCCCAGGCCTTGGTGGTCCGCAAGCCCTTCCTTGAGACCATTGAGACCCTCAGTGCTGGCAATGCCCTCCTGAGCCAGGTGATCTCCATAGTGAGGGAACTTGAGAACCAAATGGAGAAGTTCCAGGGGTCAATGGGCAACCTCTTTTCAACAGAGGTTCAGGCACTGGTGAAGCAGCTGAAGGAGGGCATCAAAAAACTTATGGATCTGTTGTGGTTCAGTATGGTCTAAGTGCTGGCAGGCATGTGTGACCCGAGGGTGAAGGGGAACATGTGCCGCACCAAAACCCTCAATCACTGGATGGAGGGGCTGGTGAACAGAGTCAGGGAGGCAGAAAGGCAGAGGCAAGGGGATATGGAAGAGAGGGATCCACTTTCCTGTGCCAGCACCAGCCAGTCTACTCCATGCCTGCCACTGCTGATGTAGTTTAAGGGCATGACTTCAATGTTGGAGTCCAGAGGCACCAGACCCCAGCCTTGGGCAGGTAGCGTCAAGGCTTTGGTGGCTACCTATCTTGCCAAGGATGTGGAGCCACTGGACTTCAACCCCTTGGCCTATTGGACAACCTGTAGTCAGATGTGGCAAGATCTCACCACAGTTTCCCAGGAACAATTGTCCTGTCCACCAATCAGTATTCCAAATTAGAGGGTGTTCAGCATTGCTGGGGATGTTGTGGTACCCCACCACACCTCCTTGGATTCTGGTTTGGTGGAGAAGCTGGTGTTCCTCAAGGTGAACCTCCCACTGCTGGGGTTCCCCAAGCTCCAACTGCAGATGGAATGCATTTTACCCTCCTCACTCTATCTGCACCTATTTCCTTTCCTTTTCTTTTTTTAAACCATTTAATGCCCTGCTCTCAGAGCTGGAGGTGGCATTCACTGCATCACCAGCCAGCAAAGGAAGAACATCTCTCTGCTGACCTCCTGTGCCAGGACAAATGTGGAGGTATGGGCTGGAACTCTGGGGAAGGAGGAGGCCCCAGGCCTTGGGCATGACCTAAAACTTCACTCTTCCAGGGTTGGGAGGCTTGGTGGGAATGCTGGTGGCACTGCAGCCCCCAAGAAATGCCAGGACTGCAAACCTCCCTGGTGAAAGGCGGGTAGAAGGTGCCTTATAAACTCCAGCCACCACAGACATGCACAGTCCTGGCTAGGGAAAACCCAGACCTGTAAGATCTTTGAGAGGCCTGAGGCTTGCTGGTTTAGACAGTGGATTTATGACACACTATAACCTACCTGACATTTGACTCCCCGGGTACCTCTCCACTGTTACCTGCTACATCCCCCTCCTCGCCCCCCTCTCCCCCAGCCTGTCCCTCACCCCCTGACACCTCATTTTACATTTTCCCTGACTGGCTTTCTTGTCTGCATTGCATGCCAGGCTTTGGCTTCTTCACTATTCATTCCATCCAGGAAGAGCACTCACACACTAACTGGATGCTTCCTCAGCCTGACGAAGGGTTCTTAAACCCGAAAGCTTGCTAAGATATTTCTCCATCTATTCAGTTGGTCTAATAAAAGATATCAGTGGTACCCTCAACTGATCTGTGCTGGGGCCAGGACTCAAACAGGAGTCAAAGGGCCAGGGGCCCACTGTGAGGAATGCCCAGAGAAAGAGGCTCAGGATTCTGACTGGCCTGAAGGCAGGGCCAGGGCCCAAGGGGAAGCCAAAGGTCCCAGAGAGTGGACCACAGCTGGAGGAGGTGAAGGATTCAGTGTGCGAGGCATAGGCTTCAGTGTAAGGGGAGGTATGGAGCTGCAGAATGGCTGTCACCCCAAGACACTTAAATGGGCAGCCACCCACCTGGGAAACATCCAAATCAGTTTTCCATCAAGGTGAGGCAGAAAAAAGGGGTGGGTGGCTGGCCCAGAAACAGGTGAGTGGGCAGAGATCTAACCAGCATGGGGAAGGCCCCCGCTTATAGGCTTCCATCCCTGATGGTTTCATCGTGCTGTGCCTTAACACACACACACAAAGTCACATGTGTCACAACTTTTGCTTTCAGAAGCTTGAGGTGCAGTTTCCCAGACACCTCTACACCTATCTCCTTGAAACTTGGCAGACTTCATGGTCTCAGAAGAGGCTGAGACAGTGATCTGAATCAAATCACTGTCCTCCAAATTGAATACTATTTGCACAGGCCTAACCTGCAGATACCATTGTTTCTCAAGCAATTCTCTTTGGCCTCTTTTTGCCTGTTTCATAGTAGGATCCTTCTTTCTGTATTGTTTTTGCTTTAGGTTTTTGCAGTCTTGCAATCCTGTCTAGTTTATCCTGTTCTGCTTTTTCCTCCAGCTTCTACAGCCTGGCATTTGTTATCTCAGCCACTTGGCACATTCTAACTGCCTTTTCCAAATTAAGCTCTAGCAGTCTTTTGCTGAAGCTTGTATTCCTTTTACCCAATACTATTTGGTTTCTGATCATGGACTTTTTTATGTCTCCAAAGTTGCATGTCTGGCTCAGCAGTCTGAGGTCTTTGACAAACTTCTTTATTGTCTTTCATTCTTTCTGCTGACTCATGTGGAAATTATACTGTTCAAACATTTAATATTGTTTGGGTATACAGTATTACTCAAACCTTTTTTATTACTGTGCCATAGCTTTTAAATTCTGCTTCTGACTGCTATAGGCTATTATAAAGAGACAGAGCTTCTGGGCCTGCTAGCTGTATATTATATAATAACAGCTACCTTGAGTGAATCTTCCTGCTCTGTAGCTCCACTGGCTGTCATACATATGATGAAACTCTGCTTAAACTTCTAGTTTTCTGCTGCATTGCTGGACAGCTTTAACTCCTCTGGAATTTTGAGATGCTCCAATTTTTTGTCTTCTTTCACACCCCACTTCTGGTATCATGTGTAGTTCTCAAAAGACCAAGGAGTTAAGCTTATAGAATGATAATGCTTGTTTATTCAGAGAGCAGTTCCTTGCCTACAGTTCTGCTGTTCCCTCCTGCAATCCCCAGGCAAATGTAACCACTTAAAAATAACACTCTTAAAGGTATCTGTGACAGAGGGCTATCTTGAGGCCGGTCACAATGTTGGCTCGCCCACCTGTCTAGGGCAGCTTGTCCACCTAACTCATTTGCCATGCCTTTGATGTAACTGAATTGATATTTCTAGGTTGGAGGCTGCCCATTTTAATGCCCTGATGCCAAGGGCATTATACATGGCTCTGACCTCCCCACTACTGTGTTCCATGCCTAGCAGATGGCATCCAACTCGCTATCCAGTATTATTCCCCTGGCCCCTTAACTGGGCTGCGCTCGGCCTCTGCCCTAACTTGGCCTCAGGGGTCCTTAAACATGCCTGGGCTACATGTCTCCCCAATGGGGCCTCAACTCTGGCTACTCCAGTAGGCCCATGTGCAGTCCTTCAGGCCCCCTAAGGCCCTACTATACATGGCCACCAGCTCTCACTATGCCCCCTCACTGGTGCCACCATTCTGCCCCCTCACTGGGCCTCAACTCCACCTACTCCAGCCTGCCCATGTGCAACTCCAGCTACTCTGGTTGGTTCATGTGCAGTCCTTCAGGCCCCATAAGGCCCTACTCTATACAGCCGCTGGTTCTCACTATGTTCCCTCACTGGAACAACTATTTCATCCCCTCACTGGGGCTTCTGCACCTTACATCCTATGGGCCTCCGCTCCCTGGAGGTGGACCTTAGCCCTGTCCCAGGCCCCACTTGAAGGGCCTGGACCATGCCCCGTGCCCAGGGGCCCTAGACTTTTCTGTCAGGCTCCCTGTATGCTCCCCTAGCCTTTCTCTTCATGGGGTACCCGCAAGGCAGTGGGGGCTGAGGCTTTATGGTGCCCCATACTTGCTTTTCACTAGGGAGGCACAGGTGTGGCATTTCCTGGAGACTGTCCCACCAATGGCAGCCCCATCACACCATCCAACCCCAGCAGGGTATACTTTCAGGTCATGCCCCAGGACCAGGAACCCCCTTTGTCCCCATAGTTCCTACCCTTGACCTCCAGGTGTTCTGGGAGCAGCAGTACTCCAGCCAGGCAAGGTTACTCCAGCGGCATCCCTACAGCAACTGCCCGCTCATCTCTGAGGGTCTGTGGTTATACTGTGGCTGCTCAGCCCCATCCTCCAATCCAGGACCCCTC
>NW_017729002.1:17307870-17311421 GCF_001723915.1 Gavialis gangeticus
AGTACTCCAGCCAGGAGATGCTCACCCTTCAGTTTCCCAGTTGCAACTGCCAGCCCTGTTCCCTGGGCCTGATCTTATACTCCAGCAGCCAGGTCCTCCTCCAAATCAGGTGGCCTCCTGATGGCCATGTGACCCCCCGATTGGCAGTGCAGTCACCTGCAGGGTGTACTGCTGCCTGCTCAAGCCCTCAAAGTGGCAGGCACCAAAGGTGCCCTGCCACAGTATCCACACAGTAAGGACCCCCAAAAGAGGAACATCAGCTCATGAACATTTTTCCCTGCTGTCTCTGGGTGAACCTCCCAAGTTGATGGAGGGTGACACCACATGTCAGAGGTGGAAAAGTGCAGGTGGTAATTATTGGGCCTCTGCTTGTACTACAGTGAACTACGCCACTTCACAGTCACTTGTCTTGCCAAACACAAGAAAGCCCAGCTACTGGGGAACAGACAGCATCTTGGCTGTACTCTGCCATCCTGCTGCCTTCCCCTCAGGAATAAGGGCCACAACTGGATAGCATTCTTATCTGCTCCTGGTGCAGCACTTTCCAATTTCTTCCATGTCCAAGGTGCAGCAAGTCATCCTAGTAAGTCTGAGCACCTTGGACAATTTTATGAATCTGGACTTTACAAAATGAAATAGTATTCCCAAGCAATGCAAAGCAACCCTGTGGCATTTAAGTCAATAGATGGCTCACCACTCACCTCAGAGTCCATCAACCTCAGAACTGTCTCCCTCTGAGTCCCCTTCCAGGATCAGAGTGAATTAATATTACTTGGCCACATTTAGTCCACATAAGCTCCTCAGATGTGGGGATCCCATGGTTCACCCTCTACAATCCACAGATCTCTGGCAATCTGGGACAGTTAACTTGACCTCAGACCACTACCAAAGAACCCATATACCACAGGAAAAACCCACTGCTCTACCAATATCTAAATCCACTTCAGAGAACCTCTCCAAGCTAAAAAACTCAAAGATAACCACAGCTCAGCCATTGGCTTTGCAGGAGATAACACCTTAACTAGCCAAGACCCTCTGACTTGCCCTCTACCAAGTACCAGGATTTTGCTGACATGCTGTACTTGACAAAAAGAAAAAAGCAGATATGCTACAACCCCATAGGTCATATGACTGTCTCAATGAAATTTGGTCAGGGGCAGTGGTTCCCTTTAGCTGCTTATATTTCCTTCCACCCCAGAGCTGGGGGCTTAAGAAACTACCTTCAAGAGAACCTAGCTAAGGAGTTCATTCAGCCATCTACCTCCCAGGCTGGCACCCCGTCCAACTTGTGAAAAAAGAAAGCCTCCAGCAGGGCCTAACCCTCTGCCCACTACCCCCTACCCTCACCTCCAGCCCCAGTCATTCTAGTCTGAGGGCAAGAGAAGTACCTTATCAAGGAAGCCCTTGATAGTAAAAAGTACAAGGTAAACTATCTCATTGACTGGGAAGGTTACAGATCATCATGGGAACCAAGTGAAAACATGCATGCCCTTGTGCGTTTCAATGTGGCCATGCAGGGAAGCCTGGCCCAAAAGCACCCAGAGGTGCCCAGGATGGGGGGGTAGTGGTGGGAGGCAGTGGCAGTGGTGTATCGTGGGTCTCTGGTGCCTGGGGGCCAATGCCTGCATTTGCACCCCCCAGGGATGATCTGAGCAGGGTGCGGGACCCTGTGTCTTGCCCCACAGCACTTCTGTATGGAAATTAACATCGCAGCACACCAGACATGGAGGGAGGGGCAGCAGCCAGAATTTCTGGCCAGAACAGGTAAAGAAATGTACAACCTGCCAGGTGGGTAGGTGGGCCAAATGCAGGAGGTACCACAGCCTATCTTCCTGGCCAGTGCTCCCCCCCCCAATGGCACCCTCCCACCCAACCTTATTGGTATGCCACTGGGCAGTGGTCTCCTACAGGCAGTGTGTATTGTGTGCATCTCTAAGCTTTCTGATAACTTGCTGCTTGGGTATAGAACCCTACTTCAGCAATGTACTGCAAACCTCTGAGTTAGAATATGAGGGGAACATGGTGAAGGTGATACAGTGGTAAGAGTCTATTACAGACCTCCAAATCAGGAACAAGAGCTTGACCATGAATTGGCCAGGGAACTGGCTGAGGCTGCACACTCTTGGTGCATGGTTGTCATGGGAGACTTCAACTACCCAGACATCTCATGGGAAGAGCACTCAGCCAAATCCTATTGGTTACAAAGCTTCCTCACATGCATGGATGAGCTCTACCTGTCTCAAGAAGTTTATGGGCCAACAAGAGGTAAGGCGATGCTGGACCTTGTACTGGCCAAAGGGGATGATCTAGTCAGCGACCTAAGAATCAAAGGGAAGCTGGGAAAACAGTGACCATGAGCTGATCACTTTTACTATCCATCACAAAGTTGGCAAGTCAGTCAGCAATGCAGAAGTCCTTGACTTTAGGAAAGCCGACTTTGATAAGGAGGCTTGTTGTTGAGGCCCTGAGAGGCCATGATTTGCAAGGGAAGGGAGTTCATGACAACTGGTTGCTCCTTAAGGGAGCGATCCTAGAAGCACAAGGGATGTCCATCCCAACCCATGGGAAAGGCAGTAAAAGGGCACAGAAACCCCCTTGGCTCAATAGGGAACTTGTGGACCTCCTATATCTAAAAAGAAAGCTTATAAAGGATGAAAGACAGGAAACACCACTAAGAAGGAGTATTCTGGGACAATAAAAAGTCCTTCAGATATGTGGGGAGTCGGAAGAAAAACAAGGGTAGCATCAGACCCCTGCTAAACCAAATGGGACAAGTGACAACCAACACCCAGGAAAAAGCCAACCTGCTTAATGATTACGTTGCATTGGTTTTTCAGCAACCCAAAGGGACTGCCCTACCTAACATGATGCAGGATGGCCAGGGTGAGGGTGAATATATGTTCATTACTGGCATAGACCTTGTAAAGTAACACCTTGAGAGGCTGGACACCCACAAATCAGCTGGTCCAGAGAGTTTGCACCCAAGGGGCGTGACCACACCAGCGCACATGTGCCTCTTGCCCCGCCTCAAACCCCTTTGAGATGGGGCAACAGGCACATACGGGAACAAAAAAAATGTTTCCCGCTCTGCCAATTTGCAGAGAAAATTAGACCCCTGGATATCCAGGGGTCAAAAAAAAAAAAAATCGAAGCTTAAAAAAGCGGTGCAGGGCATGGTCCAGGACTGTGCCCTGAGGCAACCGAAACCTGGGTCCTCTATGGAGACACTCTGGCTGCCAGAGCATCTCTATGGTTGGCCCCTCACCCTGGTACTGAAACACGCAGCAGGCCAGGCCGCATGTTTCAGCACCAGGGCTCTGGTGCTGGTGAGTAAGGGTTTGGGGCGCTGAAGGAGGGAGGAGGAGACCATGGGGGGGACCCCAATGGCTCCACACACTCCCCCAGCCCCCAACACCTGCTGTGGCTGGCCCCTCCCCCCACCATCCCGCCTGAGGCCCCTGACCCCTGCTGCGGCCAGCCCCTCACCACGCCAGCCCCCCCGCAGCCCCCAACCCCTGCCATGGCTGGCCCATCCCCTCACAAGCCCCCCA
>NW_017729002.1:17312251-17312643 GCF_001723915.1 Gavialis gangeticus
ACGGCGGGGCCCATCCCCTCACAAGCCCCCCAAGGCCCCTAACCCCTGCTCTGGCCGGCCCCATCCTCCCAAGCCCCCTCCCATCCCTGCTGCACCTCCCCATACTTCAAAAAAAACCCCCAAAATGCTGGGACTTACCGGCAGTTGGAGCTGCCATGTGGCCAACTGCTGCCATGCCCGCACAGTGCGGGGCAAGGTGACAGCCCCAGCCGCCCCAGCCTGAGCCCTCCTGCCTCTCTACTGTCCTGTGCTGCCCGGTGGGCTCTGCCAGGAGGCTGTGGAGCCCCCCACCCCTGCATCTAAGGTAAGCAGAGGCTTTTTTCCCCCATTTTTCTTCTGTTCTTTTTCTGGTTTTTTTTTTAAAGTGATGGTGCCTGGGGTTGTGGGGGTAT
>NW_017729002.1:17313545-17314257 GCF_001723915.1 Gavialis gangeticus
AAGGTGACAGCCCCAGCCGCCCCAGCCTGAGCCCTCCTGCCTCTCTACTGTCCTGTGCTGCCCGGTGGGCTCTGCCAGGAGGCTGTGGAGCCCCCCACCCCTGCATCTAAGGTAAGCAGAGGCTTTTTTCCCCCATTTTTCTTCTGTTCTTTTTCTGGTTTTTTTTTTAAAGTGATGGTGCCTGGGGTTGTGGGGGTATCCCTGGGGGCCTTCAGGTGCAAATTGGGGGGTGGGGCTGGGTGGAGAAGCCACTGGGGGGCTGCAGCAGCTGGTGGGGGATGGGACATGTGGGCCTTGCAGGAGGGGTGGTAGCCCTTGTAGGAGCCATTTGGCTCCCACTGGGGGGCTGTACCACTTGTGTGGGGGCCAAACCCCCTGTTGGGGGGCTGAACCCCTTGTGTGGGGGACAAACCCCCTTGTGTGGGGGCGTAGCCCTTCTGTGGGGGCGTGGCCCTCTGTTGGGGGGCAAATCCCTTGTGTGGGGGATGAAACCCTTGTGTGGGGGCATAGCCCTTGTGTGGGGGCTGAACCCTCTGTTGGGGGGGGCAAATCCCTTGTTTGGGGAATGAACCCCTTGTGTGGGGGCCATCACCCTGTGGGAGGGCAGCAAAATATGTATTCATGAAATCTGTATTTAGAGTTCACTTTATCATTATGATAAGAGACTTGCTTTAACATTGTAGATATATCAATAAAACATTGCCCAACTGAT
>NW_017729002.1:17315117-17316341 GCF_001723915.1 Gavialis gangeticus
AACCGGGAGGAGCCAGGCAGGGTTATTTTGCCCCAAGTGGCACAATTTGCTCCACAACAAAGTGCATGTCTGAGCATGTACGCTGAAGCAAAAAGCCCCAGCTCAAATTTGCGCCGCTTCTATTTGAGCTGCTGCAACCGCAAGTGCTTGCATGTGTGGATGCGCCCAAGAGTGCTTAAGGAACTAGCTGACATCATAGTGCAGCCACTGGCAAGGATATCTGAGAACTCATGGTGCTCTGGTGAAGTACCTGAAGATTGGAAGAGGGCCAATGTGATGCCTATCTTCAAGAAAGGGAGAAAGAAGGTCTGGGGAACTACAGACCAATCAGTTTGACCTTAATCCCTGGAAAGACCTTGGAAAAAATTATCAAAGAAACCATTCTTGATAGGCTAGCTGAAGGCAACATTCTGAGGGACAGCCATCATGGGTTTGTTGCAGGTAGGTTTTGTCTGACCAATCTCATTTCCTTGTATGACCAGGAGACACATCACCTGAACAAAGGGAAAGAGGTTGATATCATATATCTGGACTTTAAAGAAGCCTTTAACCTGGTGTCCCATGATGTTCTCATGGAAAAACTGGCAAACTGTGGCCTTGTCTACACTACAGTCCAACGGCTGGGGAACTGGCTCCGAGGTCAGACCCAGAGCGTGGTAGTTGACAGAACTGAATCAACATGGCACTCAGTGACCAATAGTGTCCCACAAGGCTCCTTTCTTGGACCTGTACTCTTTATCATCTTTATAAACTATCTGGACTCTGGTGTCAGAAGTAGACTGGCCAAGTTCACAGTTGACATCAAACTTTGGGGAAGAGCACCCACACTTGAGGATAAGCTGGTGATCCAGGCTGACCTCGATAGGCTTGTCAGGTGGGCAGATGAACACCTGATGGCATTCAACGTGGAGAAATGCAAAGTGCTCCACCTTGGGGGGAAAAAAGCCCGCATCACACTTATAGGCTCAGCAGTGCTACACGCACTAGCACCATGAATGAAAGAGACTTGGGAGTCATGACTGACCACAAGATGACCACGAGCCACCAATGTGATACCACAGCTGGCAAAATGAACAAGACTCTGGCTTGCATCCACCGATGCTTCTCAAACAAGTGCTAGGATGTCATCCTCCCATTGTACTTGGCCTTGGTGAGGCTGTAGCTGGCATACTGCATCCAATTCTGGGCTCCACAATTGAAAAAGGATGTGGAGAAGCTTGAAAG
>NW_017729002.1:17321341-17330226 GCF_001723915.1 Gavialis gangeticus
AGAAAGAAGGTCTGGGGAACTACAGACCAATCAGTTTGACCTTAATCCCTGGAAAGACCTTGGAAAAAATTATCAAAGAAACCATTCTTGATAGGCTAGCTGAAGGCAACATTCTGAGGGACAGCCATCATGGGTTTGTTGCAGGTAGGTTTTGTCTGACCAATCTCATTTCCTTGTATGACCAGGAGACACATCACCTGAACAAAGGGAAAGAGGTTGATATCATATATCTGGACTTTAAAGAAGCCTTTAACCTGGTGTCCCATGATGTTCTCATGGAAAAACTGGCAAACTGTGGCCTTGTCTACACTACAGTCCAACGGCTGGGGAACTGGCTCCGAGGTCAGACCCAGAGCGTGGTAGTTGACAGAACTGAATCAACATGGCACTCAGTGACCAATAGTGTCCCACAAGGCTCCTTTCTTGGACCTGTACTCTTTATCATCTTTATAAACTATCTGGACTCTGGTGTCAGAAGTAGACTGGCCAAGTTCACAGTTGACATCAAACTTTGGGGAAGAGCACCCACACTTGAGGATAAGCTGGTGATCCAGGCTGACCTCGATAGGCTTGTCAGGTGGGCAGATGAACACCTGATGGCATTCAACGTGGAGAAATGCAAAGTGCTCCACCTTGGGGGGAAAAAAGCCCGCATCACACTTATAGGCTCAGCAGTGCTACACGCACTAGCACCATGAATGAAAGAGACTTGGGAGTCATGACTGACCACAAGATGACCACGAGCCACCAATGTGATACCACAGCTGGCAAAATGAACAAGACTCTGGCTTGCATCCACCGATGCTTCTCAAACAAGTGCTAGGATGTCATCCTCCCATTGTACTTGGCCTTGGTGAGGCTGTAGCTGGCATACTGCATCCAATTCTGGGCTCCACAATTGAAAAAGGATGTGGAGAAGCTTGAAAGAGTCCAGAGAAGAGCCACATGATCAGATGGTAAGATAACAGGCCTTATGAAGAGAGGTGAAGAGCCATGGGACTCTTCAGCCTGGAGAAGTGCAGGATCAGGGGTGACTTGGTGGCAGCCTACAAGTATATAAGGGGTATGCATCAGGATCTGGGGGAACACCTGTTCACCAGAGCACACCAAGGGATGACAAGGTCCAACAGTTATAAACTCCTCCAAGACTGTTTTAGGCTGGACATAAGGAAAAACTTTTTTACTGTCCAAGCCCCCAAGACCTGGAATAGACTCCCTCCAAAGGTGGTGCAAGTACCTACTCTGGACTTTTAAGAAACATTTGGATGTCTATCTTGCTGGGATCCTTTGACCCTACCTGACTTCCTGCCCCTTGGGCAGGGGGCTGGACCCAATGATCTTGTGAGTTCCCTTACAGCCCTAATGTCTATGAAATCTATGAAACGGAGGACCTTGATTGAACATCTGGCTTTTGCCTGAATGGAAGCTGTCACATGGAACTGTCAGAAGCACTGTTTGCCTGGATGAGGTTGCCCTTTAAGTAGGCACAACCAAATGATAGTTCTATCATTTCTATTGTTCCTGATATATAAAGAGAGTCACCATGAGTAAAGGCTTGTCTACACAAAAGACAATTAGGAAAATTAGCCCAAATTAAATAAAGTTTTAAATTTAAAGCAAATCAGTTAAGCTACATTAAAACTGTGTGGACTATCTTATTCGAGATTAAAAGGCCTTAATTCAATTTAACTCAATTCATTTTGAAAATGAAGTAAGATAAATTATGCTGAGGCCACTATAATTCTGAATAAGAGTGTCTGGCAGGGTGCAGTTTTAGGTCATGCCTAGGACCAGGAGTCTCCAAACTATTCCCTACAGCTCCTGCCCTTACCTTCAGGATGCTGAATGTATTGTTGCAGCCAGGAGATGTTACTGCCTGCCAGCAGTGAACTGCTCTGTTTATATAGGTGGCCAGAGATCCAAAATGGCCGCTGCAATCAAACACCTGCTGGCTGCTTGGCTCAGCCCTTAAAGTGGCAGGCACCAACAGTGTCCTGCCACTAGGTGTGGCATGGAATTTTGGGTAGCCATGCCCCCCGTCTGTCCATCGGCAGCAGGTGGGGAGTGTGGCTCCAGCCAGTGATTCAAGCGCTGCACCACCTTCCCCCCACTGCTCCGCATCTGTCTGTGCACCATCCCTTCCCCCTCACTGTGTGTCTGGCCATGTGCCACCCACTCTGCTCTGCATCTCGCAACATGCCACCCCCACCCCCCACGCTCCATGTCTGGTGTGCTGCAAAGTTTTTTTATTTGTGTAAGTGTGCCGTGGGATGGAAAAGGTTGGGAAACACTGCCTTTATATATAAAAGGTGATATACATGTGTTCTGAGGTGCAATATGAAGGGGAAGCTGGCCTGTTGAAAGCCTCTGGGTAAAGGTCAAAGGGGAGAACAGCAGGGGGGATGTCAGTGTGGCCATCTGCTACAGGCCGCCAAACCAGGAGGAGAAGGTGGACAAGGCCTTCTTTAAAAGGAGTGATGGAAGCTTCTGAATTGCAGGGCCTGGTACTCATGGGGGACTTTAATTATAAGGACATATCCTGGGAGGGGAAGCACAGCAGTGCACGAGCAGTCCAGCTAATTCTTGGAGTCTTTTAGGCAAAACTTTTTGACACACATAGCAGAGAGGCCAACTGGCAGGGGGGGAGAAGGGGGAGGGAGGAAAACCCTTCTTGGCTTGCTGCTTACAATCAGAAAGGAATTGGTTGAGAATGTGAAGGTAATTTGGGTGACCTAATTTGGATGATGTTCTGTGGAGGATGGAAGGAGCTATCTGCTGATCTGACTCTTGGGAAGTCAGTTGCTTACCTGGAGCCCAGATCCAAGATGTCATGGAGGGACTACCAAGGCTCATCTGACCCTCTGACTACCCCGTGCTGCTCATCCATGTGGGTACCAATGTTACTGCCAGTAGAGACCCTGGGCAGATCAAAAATGACTACAGGGCTCTGGGTGCAAGGGTGACAGGCTCTGGGGCTCAGGTTGTGTTCTCATCGATCCTTCCGGTCACGGGAAAGGGCCCAGGCAGGAGCAGATGCATCCTGCAGATCAATACCTGGCTGTGGAGGTGGTGTTGCCAGCAGGGAATTGGATTCTTTGACCATGGGATGTTTTTCCAAGAAGAAGGATTGCTGGGAAGAGATGGGATCCACCTGATGAAGAGAGGTAATAGCATCTTCACAGACAGGCTTGCTAACCTAGTGAGGAGGGCTTTAAATTAGGTTCGCTAGGAGAAGGACACCAAAGCCCTGAGGTAAGTGGGGAATCAGGACACCTGGAGGAAGAGCAAGCAGGAGTGAGAAACAGGGGTGGTGTTCTCAGACTTTCTGAGAAATCAGGGTGTCACGGGGAGAAACAAGGGGGAAAACCCTGAGGAGCCGGGGGGAACCCTGGGAGCAGGAACTGGTCGGGGAAGGAAAAGGAAAAAAAACAAACAGCAAACAGAAAAACTCTTACCTGTAGCCAGAACCGCGGCAAAGCTGGAAATGGCAGCGGGACCCGAGTGGCTCATTAGCCGCGTCTTTATACAACTGCGGCCAGCTGATAACATCAGCTGCAGGAGCTGGCCGGGGGAGATAAAAGGAGCCGCGGGCAAGGAAGAGGGAGAGAGACCAGCCGGAGCACCAAAAGGGGAATCTCTCTTGGAGTCCCCACAAAGGGGAGGAGCGTGGGGGTTTGCCTCCTGCAGCACAGGAGGAGACAGCAAGACCCTTTATGAGGAGAAGACCATCAGCAGCGATGCAGGGGGCGAGAGTGCTGAGCAGAGACCCAGAGACAGAAGACAGCAGGAGAGGTTTGAGACCTGGAGTTGCCCACATAGGGTCAGAGGAGTCGGCAGAAGCTGGAACGCCAGATCAGGTGGGACCGTAGAGGGCTTGGACAGCCTCAAGGAGGTACCCCAAGCGGAGGCTGAAGGGCACAGTCAGTGGAAAGGGTGACGGAAGACGGGCACTAGCCACATAGAGCTACCTCGCCAGGAGACGTGGGGGAGATGCGCTGAGAGGGACCACCAGGGGTACAGTGAATCCTCAGGCTTGATAAAGAATGAAGGGGAGGACGTGGAAGACAACAGGCTGACCCAGACCCAGTCTAGGCTTGTCAAGGGTCTTAGAGGCCGCAGCTGGTTGGTGTAGGGCAATCTGTAGGAGCAGGCGAAAAGGGGGTGAAGGCCATCCCTTAGTATCTGGTATTTCTTCATTGGTGATATTCTTTTTGTGTTTTTTTCCATTGCCCAGTTTTGGAGGGGTTGCTAGGTGAGGAGCTCAGGTAGTTTACAGCCATGGGCGGGGCCAGTTGTCTGTGAGGGGAAAGGGGGCGAAGTGGGCCTTTGGCCTGACTGTCCTATAGCCTACTAGGAAAAGGGCGTGAAGCCTCAACTATCGGAGGGGCTTGGCCGAAGATCGTCAGGATTCAACAAGGTGGGGTTTAAGGGTGAGGTAGAGGGGAGGTGGAGCCTCGCAGAAGATCATTGTCCAGTGATCCTATGCATGAGAGACGCCGATAGTCAAACCCCACCATTGGGATAAGATCGAAGTCGTGGCAAGCGAGATTGGGGAGAGACTAGTCAAGTCAAAGACACCGACTCGGTGGGATCACAGGGACGGACAGGTGGACAACCCCAAACATCTGGGGACGTGTAGCACGTGACTGGATGTTCGAAGCCAGGCAGGTACACAGGGCAATCAAATAGTTACCTCAGGTACCTGTACACAAATGCATGGAGCTTGGAAAACAAGCAAGAAGTACTGGAAGCCCTTGCACAGTCATGGAACTATGATGTGATTGGCATAACAGAGACTTGGTGTGATAGTTCAGAGACAGGGGTGGTACAGGGTCATGGTGGGGTGAAGGTAAAGATGCATAAGTAACTGCTTATAATAGTGTGTTGCAAACAATAACACCTCATAGTTTCCTGTGTCTGCCTCCATATCCACCCTTACACTGCTTGGTTGCTAAGGTGGATTTTGTTAATTGTTTGCGCTCATTTCTCTGTTTGTTTTTCCTGCCACTTGCTGCATGGGGCCGGGGGGGGAGGGGTTGGCAACCTCTCTTTCACTGGTACACAGGGGGGCTCCAGAGGTAAACAGGGGGTGCTGCCTGGGTGGGTCACAACACACAAGTGCTGGCCTGCACACCAGCATATTGCCAAGGCAACGCTCACTCTGCAAAGTCACTTTTGAGGCCATATTTACTGCTTTTGATTTCACCTCCCTTAGTTGGGAGAAGGGAAGTGGTGTGTCAACCCCCAGCAACCTGGCTTGCCTTTTTACAAGCCACCAGCCACTTTGCAAAGTCGCCCACAGGGGCTCATGACTTCCCAGGCTCTTTGACTCACCCTTCACAACCCTTGCATTTTCCCTAGATAGAAACTTTGAAAATGCGCTTTTTCCAGATTCTTTTCATGCTCTTTTCTAGCCAGGTGCCAAGTTCTTTCTCCTTTGTTTTGGAACACCAAAGTGAGGCTGTGGGGGGTGGGGTGGGGTGGGTTTAAGACCTGCTTTGTTTGCACACAAACCCAGGGATTTTGCAAACTTTTCTGCCTTGTTTTTGCACTCTTTTCCAGCCCGGCACCAAAGTGTCTGGGTTATTTTTCCACACCAAAATGAGGCTGCCGGTTGTGGGATGGGGTTGCCTTGCTCAAGCACTATACATTGGGGGAGCAGAAGTCGACAAGGGAGGTTTGAGGTCGGTGAGGGATGACAGCACAGTTGGGGCAGAGAAGTACTCATCCCAGTCATGAAACATGCCCCTGGGGGGCACAGCATTGCAAATTCAGGGTTCATGAAGACTGCAGGCTGATCAAGTGGGGTGCAGTGAAGCTTCGAGTGCTATTATATGCCCACACCTCTGTGAGGTGTGACTCAAAACAGGACATGGCAATGTGCTACATACCACCTTTGGTAAGTGACACCTGACGCTTGTCTGTCCTGAGGTTGTCAGGGTCGTCCCTAGAAGGATGCAAATACAAGTGACAGCCCCATGCACAGTGATTTGAGGGTTCCACAGAGATGCACAAAGCAGACAGGGTGACTTCTCAGTGCTGCCACCAGCCTCACATCTGGATGCTCGCCAACTCCCCTCCTCCCCACTCCCTGCCATCACCACGGCATCCGGGATCAACTCTGCACATGGGAGGGGCGCTAATTTGCCCAAGACCCTGCACCAGTGGTGTACCATGGGTCTCCAGGGCCCAGGGGATAAGCCTGGGGTGCCCGGTCTCGCTCCTATGCACTCTGGACAAGCCACCTTCTGCAGCAGCTTCAGCAGTGGGAGGAGGAGGGGGGAGCGAGTGGCGCTGAGTGGTAGCACCCCCTTTGCACATGCCACTGGCATCCCCTTCACGTCCGCGCCTGGGACGGCCACCCCGCCCCGCCCGCCATTGCCCTGCACCCTGATAGGGTCATCTCTGCTTGGGGGGATGCATTATTTAGTTCAAATTTATTGTAAACGGGGCTTGTGGAATTTTATGGGCATGAAGGAAGGTACCCGAGGTGCACAAGAGGCACCAATACAAATTCTGATGCTCTTTCTATCCTCCCTCCCTCCGGTTTTTAGATCCCCTTTCACTGCTAGATGCAGGCTGATCAATCCCTGTTGGTGTGACAAGTGGCAGAAAGAGAAAAGAAAAAAGCAAAAATGAAGAGGATGACAGCACTTCCTTTGGGATTCTCTCAACAACTGAACTATTATGCATTATAATTATAGTTGACTTTCATCCTATAGACTTACATAGACTTATAATATACTAACAGGTAATACTAATAATAGGAGTCAATAATACCATTTATTCCAATAGTAATATATTAATAAGAGTTTGTAATAATATTAATGATGATTTATTAATGGTCAACAATAATTGTAATCGTTCAATTCCTTATCACAGCATTTCAAAGCAGGTAGATCTGCCTTATCACCCCCCACCCCCACTTTCATCATGCATACCACACATCCTGGGCGCACATCACACACATCCTGGGCCTCCACCATATATATATAGCCAATATATGATATAGACTTATAATTACAGTACAATTCCTTATGATGAGAAAGCAGATAATGAGCATAAGGTAGGTGATTATGTGCCCTCTCTGCCTCTTTCCCCAAGGTGGGGTGGGGGGAGGGAGGGAATGCCCACCTCCTGGTTACTGGCCATAATAATGAGCAAGTGCCTCCGTAGGTCCCTCTGTTCCCATGGCTGGGCCTTCTGGCTTGTGGGCAAGTACCAAATTCTAAGCCTGATGCCATGCCAGAAGGAGGGCAAATCTTTCTTCTTGCCCTCCTACTTAGTTGCTGGCCAGGTCACAAATGCAGCTAAGGCTATTTTCAATAAGACACAATGCAGTATAAAGCGCATCATTGCAGGGACTCATGCTTATTGAGCGACAGT
The DNA here is from genome assembly GCF_001723915.1 of Gavialis gangeticus. Lineage (NCBI taxonomy): Eukaryota > Metazoa > Chordata > Crocodylia > Gavialidae > Gavialis > Gavialis gangeticus. The sequence goes on from NW_017729002.1 coordinate 17,328,728, forward strand.
CCCCTCACTAGCCTATCAAGCAACTGTTGCTGTAAATAAGCATGTAAAGAAATGCATAATGAATGTGTACTAAAGTAAATATGTACATTATTAAGGATTATGAATTATTAAGAATTTTGAATTGCCTTTACACACTTTAATATTTCAATTGTTTATGGCCACAAGTACTGCTAGGGCTTCTCTTCTGTTTCCCTGAATTGTTGCACAAGTTCTGCAGGTCCATTTTGTATTATTCTCGCCCTCCTGGTTGCTGGCCACAAGTACTGCTGAGGTTTCTCTTCTGCGTACTACTTGAATTGCAGAGACTATCTTCACAGGCTTTGGCCCAAGCATCAGCTCAAGTATGGTAAGGGTTGCACAAGTTCTGCAGATCCATTTCATATTATTCTAGCCCACCTCCTGTTTGCTGGCCCTGTTTGCTAATGAGTATAATTAAATTGTAATAACGAGCAGAATTGTAATTAGAGGATTGTTGCTGGCCACAAATGTGGAGGCTTTCTTCTTGTTTCCCGGCCCAGACCTCCGGCAAATTCCCTCCTGGGGTCCGGGTAGTAGGCCCATGCCTGCAGGCTCTTCAACCCACCCACCCACCTCTGCCTTACACCTCTCTGCTGCACCCTTGTAACTTTTGAATCATTGCTGGCCACAAAGGAAGCTGAGCTTTCTTCATTGGCTTTGGCCTGAGCATCAGCTTGAGTTGCACAAGTTCTGCAGGCCTATTTCATAGTCTTCTCACCCTCCTCCTGGTTACTGGCCATGTCACAGCAAATTCGGACTGGGATATATGTCTTCTGACACCCACTCTGTCTCCTTGAAGCTTCTGGCTCCTTGAGTTTCTTCTCTGACTTGCAGAAGGAAGGAAGATTTTAAATAAGGATAACAGAAAGTAGTATAACAGAAGGGAGGATTTTCCTCCCCAAAATCTTTACAATATAAAATACTATAAACCCTCTATAAAATGGCACCTGCCTGTCGGCCTGTCTGCCTCCCTCCCTCTCTCCCATCCATCCATCTATCCCTCCCTCCTTATGCACTGTGGTCAGCAAAGATTTGAAAGTTACAATGTAACAGATATTAGCATAGCCTGACTCAGCCCGCCAGCTGAGTTGGGCCATGCATCTCCACCTGAGGGGGTCCCTAGGGGACTGTGCCTGGGGGCCCCACCTGAGGGGGCCCCTTTAGGACCATGCCTGCCCCCCCTCTTGACCCAGCTGTCTTCCTGCTGGGACATGTTCAGTAACCAGGAAGCGGTGCAGGATGCCTGCCTCCCTCCCTTCCTGTCCCCCATCCATCACTCCCTTCTTCCCTACCTAAGCTTTGTGGCCAGCAAAGATTCAAAAGTTGCAATGTAGCAGATATTAGCATGGCCCAACTCAGCTAGCCAGCCAATCGGGCCATGCATCTCCACCTGAGTGGGCCCTTTTGGGACCATGCCTGGGCTCCTTCCCCTTGATCCAGCCATCTTCCTGCTGGGACATATTCAGAAACCAGGAAAGGGT
>NW_017729002.1:17330594-17339566 GCF_001723915.1 Gavialis gangeticus
GGTGCAGGGTGCCTGCCCCCCTCCCTCCCTCTCTGTCACCCATCCACCCACCCACCCACCCTCCCAACCGGCTTCTGGCAGAGATCATTGTAATGCATTGCTAAAGTCTTTATAGAGTTGCTAAAGGCTAAAGACCCTGGGAGGTCCATGCTTGCCATTGTGGGTGGGTGGTTTTGTTTAGTCTTCTTTCTTGCAAGAAATGCTGGATGCACACTAGCACTGGCCAAGCATTCAACCTCCCTCTACCTGATAACAGTCCACCCTGCAATTTTCCAGTAATGCCATGACTCCATAAAAGTTGCGTGGTCATCAGCTCACTGAAAATCACCCCACGAATCCCCCACTGGCTATGCATGCCATATAAGCCAAAAATAAAACATTGCTGGGACACAGCCAGTAGTCAGGAAGGGCCAGTAACCAGGCTGACTGCCTACCTGCCTCCCTCTTGCTCTTCCAGCCATCCATCCATCCATCCCTCACGAAGTGACATACTGCATGTGGTTGGAGAAAGGGAACACTCACACTTATTATACAACTACAGTTGCCTGATAATAGTAATACTGAGGGGAATATCAAGGGATTATTACAGGGACCTTGGGAGCATATTGTGAATTGGTGTTTTATCCTATTGTATTGTGTTTCCTAGCAATGGCTGTACCGTAAAAAAATGTAGTCACCAATTGACTACCAATGGCATTGTTGAGTAAAACAAAAATGTGTATACTATTTTAACTTTATTGTGATTTCTCAATCGAATTGATTGCAATGCAATTTATTGTGGAAAAAAATAGATGAGGAAGAAAAAATTTTGATTTGTACTTCCTCCTGCTTGATTTCAGGGCATAGACCTGGAAGTGGAGGAGCAGTTTGCAGCTGGCCAGGGGCAGGAGTGCAGTAGCTCCCAGATTGGACACAAAGCTGGACAGGGGGGGAAAGGGGGATATAGCAGCACAGGTAAAAGTGCAGAGGTACCTGGGGAGTCAGATGTCTGGCAGGTTGTAGTGTTTCATAAATCGAATGTCTATATTGAGTCCATGGGTTTCTGTCCCTACTACTTAGGAGGCTAATGAAGTGGAATTCATAAGCCCAGCTGTGAAAAGTGGTTTGCAAATTAAAACAAACACCAAACCTTGCTAACCTAACCTCATCACCAGAAGCCAACTTCTTATAGCTCAAAACACAAAACTTGCCAACAATCTCAAGTTCCCCACAAACTGCACACCAGAATCTATCAAGGACAAGAATACCCAACTACTCATGGGGGCACATTTCTCACCGGAAAAACACTCTGTCTCCAGTCTCTAAGGCCTGATCCTGAAAGGGAACAATGTACAAACCACTTTTCACAGCTGGGCTTATGAACTCCACTTAATGAACCTCCTAGGTAGCAGGTACAGAAACTCATGGACTCGATGTAGACATTGGAATTCTGACACACTGCAACCTGCCACACATCTTACTCCCCAGGTACCTCTGCACTTTTACCTGTGCTGCTACATTCCCTTCCCTCCCCACCACAGCCTGTCCCTCACCCCCTGATGCTTCCATTTCCATTTTCACTGACTGGCTTTCTTGCCTGCACTGCATGCCAGCCACTTTAGTAATCCTTCCATCCAGGAACACCACACACACACACACACAAACTGCAGGTGCTTCCTCAGCCTGACAAAAGGTTTTTCAGCCCAAAAGCTGGCATCCCAGGCAGCTTAGATGAGCTCACCTGGAGCCTCACAACTCCACTGCAACCAGCCTGTCAAAGATGTGAGAGGCCTGGGCATGTGGTAGCTGGAGGTTATGGCATCTCCAACCCACCCTTCACCAGGGGGATCCTTGATCCTGGCATTTCCTGGGGCTGCCGCACCACCTGCAGTCCCACCAGGCCTCCCCAACCCTGGCTGAGTGCAGTTTTAGTGGTCATGCCCAGGACCTGGGGTCTTCTCCTTCCCCATAGCCCCAGCCCATACCTCCAAGTGTGTCCTGGCATGGGAGTGAGCTCAGCAGGGACATATTCTTCCCCTGCTGCCTGGTGATGCAGTGAGTGCCTCCTCCAGTCTGACAGTGGGGCATTAAATGGCTTTTAAAAAATGAATAAAGGAAATAGGTATGGATGGAGTGAGGAGGGTGGCATTCACTCCATCTGCACCTGAAGCTTGAGAAACCCCAGCAGTGGGAGGTTCACTTTCAGGAACACCACCTGCTCCAATAAACCAGGATCCAAGGATGTGCGCTGGGGTGTCACTACATCACCAGCAATGCAGAAGAATTAAGAGGGGGTAGTAAATTAAGGAATTATTGGCTTCCTCTCCCATTTCTTTTTGTTCAAATAAAAAAAAAAAATTTGCTGAGCAGACCTGACCTGAACCTATGGCCACCCCACTGTGTGCTGTGAGGGAGGAGGGAGGGGTGAGGAGTGAAGGAGAGTAAAAAAGAACACACAGCAGCACCTACTGGCTAAAGGCCAGAACACAGTGCCTCCTTGTGGCAAAGGGGATTAATTAGATGCCTTTGGAGTCTCTGGCTGTTTGCACAAAAAAATCCACAGTTGGGGTGGCATAACTGGAGAGCATTGCAAATGAACACATCTCTGAGTAGTGTTACTTTAAAGCACTAAATGGTCTTTTAGAGTGGCAAGAAATCCTAGGTCATACAAACACAAATGCAGTTGCGTCGCTGTAAACAGGTGTCGCAGAACACTTTGGTGCTCTGCTCCTATAAAGAGGGGAGGTGTGTAGCAGGGTACTGAGATGCCTGCTACTTAGGAAGCAGTAAGTCAGGAGCCCAGCTGTGGGTTGCCAGGGTAACTAGTAAAAGTCAGCTGACAGGAAGGGGCAGGGCCTGGCTTCTAGATAACTCCCACGCTGAGGCCAGGCAGGCAGTTCCCTGCTAGTAGCTGTAGAGAAAGGAGCTCTGCTAGACTGACCAAAGAAGAGAGGCTAGACTGCAGATATAGTTGTGGGACTGGAGGAAGGACAGAGCACCCCTGATGTGGCAGGACTAATGTTATAGCCAAGCAGCTCGAATTTATGTTGTAGCCAAGAGGCTTGAGTTTCTGTTTGCTGTTTACTACTGGTGGTTTGGGTGAGGCTATTAGGGGTTGGAGGAGGCCTCACTGGGGACCCACAGTAGCGCAGAGATCCCGGCGCCAGAGAGGGTGCAGCATTTGGGGGTGCACTGACCCGGCGCCAGAGAAAGGGAGCGGAGAATTGGAGGCCAGGTAAGGCCAAGGCTGCCTGAGCCCTGTAGGAGGTTCAAGACCCCGAGAAGGAAATTTGGGGGCCAGGCATGGCTACAGCCACCTGAGCCCCAAGGCTGTGGAAGCCCCAGAGCAAAGGGGGCGCAGTTGCGAGAGATGAGGGCTGCGGAGAGCCTGAGTGCCAGAGAGGGCACAGAGAGCCAGACAGACTGAACAATGTCTGGGATATCAGTGAGGCTTGGGGCGTGGTACGGGGGTGGTTGGAGCCATGCATTGCCCATAAGTGCATGGAAACCCCATTGTAAGAACAAGACGAGTTCTTGTGTGTGTGTGAAAACCATGTCCAAGAGGACGAAAGGCAGCTTCCTTTAATATTTAAGATCAAAACGTGGCGGGCGAGATTTTGAGGGTGCTTGAAGTAAACTTGGCACGGTAGGGAGTGGTAGGGGAGATCACAGTCGCTCCTAGGACCCCGCTCTGTGACAACAGGAAATATGGTTTCATCTACACATGCCCTAAGAATATTGTTAAAAGTTAATATCATGTTGTATGTTATAGCACTTTGTATTAGTTCCATATTGATAGTCCAGTTTTATATACAGCATTTAGATTTCAACTGGTATGTAAGAAAAAACTTCATAAATAAAATAATGTTGAGATAATTTGCCTTGAGATAATTGCAAACCCTACTTTCGTTTGTCACTATGACATTGGAAACATTGGGTTAGACATCAAGATTACCTTTGTACCATACTTTGAAAAGGAGATGCCTGTTACCAAAGAGCGATTGTCACCATGTTCAAAGATTGCCCTCCCAAGTTCCATGCACCAAATAATGAAGTCTACCTAAGTTTTTTTTGTTTGTTTGTTTTGGAGTTTTTTGTTTGTTTTTTAAAATCCTTTCACATGTATTTTCTTAAGTACAGGTGGTTACTGGCTCAGGGCACTAGGGTGTCCTGCTCCTTTTAAGGGCTGGGACTGCTAGGGAGAGAGCGCTAGCAGTCAGTTGGGAGCCCAAGCTGCTGGCTACCAGGACAGCCAGAATGAGCTAGTGGGCCCACACCTGCCAGCGGTCAGCTGACCAGAAGGGGCAGGGCCTGGCTCATATATAAACCCCAGGCCAGAGGCCAGGAGGGTAGTTCTCTGCCAGCAGCCAAGGGGGAAGGAACTATCCCAGAGGAAGCAAAGGGGAGAGGACTGACTGCAAGTACAGCTTCTGGTACTGTTGAGGGACCGAGCATACCATGTGTGGCTCGAATTATGTTTATAGCCTTGGGGCTTGCAGGTTGATTTCTGTTTATAAGACCGGTGGTTTGGGTGAGGCTATTTGGGGAAGGAGGAGGCCTCATTGGGTGCCCGCTGCAGCATGGGGACCCCAGCACCAGTGAGGGCACTATTTGGGGTGCACAGGCCCCGGTGCCAGTGAGGGCACCGTGAGTGAGAGACAGGGGTGCACAGACCCCAGCGCAAGGATGGAGAGAGACAGGGCTGCGGAGAGCCTGGTGCCAGAGACAGGGGTGCACAGACCCTAGCACCAGTGTGGGTGCCAAGAGGGACAGGGCTGCAGAGAACCCAGACAACCCAAGCCTGAGTGAAACCAAGGCCTCGGAGGGATGCTGTGGAAGTACCATCTGCAAGGCTTGGGGTATGATAAAGGGGTGGTTTGGAGCCACGCATATAACCCATAAGGCTGGGGTGTCCCATGACATCTATTTTGGAATAGGGCCCACAAGGGGTCTGGGAACCCTCCGGGTTCAAGGAAATCCATCGGGACCATGTCCAATGGGACGTGAAGACAGCCTCCCTATATCATAAATCCATCAAGACATGGCAGGAAAGAGTAGAGGGTGACCATCAGGCCAAACTGGCATGGTCAAGGGGCCTTAGGGGTAACACAGCCATCCTTAGGGAGCCCATCCCATGGGACCCCATCCCATGACAGTTACCTCAGTTGGTTTAGACTTTTCTATAGAGTTCTATGCCAGGGACAGGACTAGTAAAGCCCGTGACAAACAGCAAGAAGTTATAACTGATACAAGGCAAAAACTTTCCACCTAAGGGACAGATTCTGAAGGAATGTAAGTGCCTATATGCAAAACTGCAGTCCAGAAAACTCCTACTCACTTGCTGTCCAAACTAAACACATCTAAACCATATAGACATTTCAGCATGTAACTGATGTTTCTCAAATGCCCAAATTCAGCTTCTAGAGTTGCACAGAAATACCTTAGACTTCATAAGTTGCCTAGACTATAATTTCATTGGGATCCACAAACTAGGCATTGCTTTGCCTGCTGCCCCTGAGAGGGCTTGATCCAGTAGGTACGCTCTGAGAATGCCTCTCATGTGCCTTCAAAGGCCTTGTTATGATGGTCCTGTTGGTGTGTTACTTGTGAAGTTTTGAGCCAGCATGTAAATAGTTAAAGATGTTATGTTGTAATTGAGCATGGGCAGTTACTATAACAAACTAAAGCCTCTAAAATACCATGCACTTTTAACCTGCTACCCTATTTAGACAGCTTGGGCATGCATGGTAAGGTCAGAAAGTGTGGCAGGAGAAGTATGACTGGTTCTGAGGTAAAGGTGAGCAACTGGATTTGAGTGACAGGTGGATGTATCGAATGAGATGTTAAGTGACTGGTGAAGGATTGATTGGCTTTGATTATCAGATGATTAGTTTGTGAAAGTGCTGTGATTGGAGTTCATATAAACATGCAGGTTAGCAGTGTGTGTGTGTGTGTGTGTGTGTGTGTGTGTGTGTGTGTTCTGGCATTTGGTTGGTTGGGTGGGGGTCTTGGAGTTTGTAGTGATTGGTGGTGATTATCTGTATCTATGCCTGTTTATACTTGATTTGGTAAGACTGTGGTAAGTGCAGAGTCTGTAACTAGGGGTGTGCGAAATGTGCCATATTCGATTCGGACTTGGATTCAGCTGGAATAGGGGACAGTGACTCGATTCGCTGATTCAATTCACTGTCCCTGGTTCAATTCAGTGAATCCAAATCTGAAGATTTGATGCTGATTCAGAGAATCAGTGATTTGGCCATAGGCACAGCTTTTAAATGTTTTTTCTACATACCTTGAGGTACCAGGCACGGCTCATGCATGCTGCAATGCTGGGGTGAATGGAACACGGGGGGAGGGCCCATGCGCTTAGCGGTGTTCCTAGATGTGGACTGGAAGTACTTTCTGGCCCACTTCCAGGTCCACCAGGGAGTGCACAGGGGGCTTCCCCCCTGTGTCCCTTTGGCTCAGCAATCAGCCACAGGGGGACACCAGGTGTCCTCCCCCACCCAGGAGGCATCAGTCGCCAAGCCGGAGATGGCATGGGGGGCCCCCTGCTTGCTCCCCAGTGGACCCAGAAGTGGACTGGAACTGCTTCTGGTCCACTACCAGGTCTGCTGCCAAGTGCTCTGGGGAGCCCCCTGTGCTTCTGTGGAATGCTTCATCTGCCTCAGCATCACAGGGTTCATGAGCTGCCTGCTACCTTGAAGTATGTAGAAAAAACATTTAAAGTTATGTCTATGTCCTAATCTCCTAATCTTTCTGAATCTCTCTGTATCGATTTTGGAGGGTTCTGATTCAATTCGGAGAGCTTAAAGGGTCTGAAGATTTGAAGATTCGGCCACTGAATTGGGCCAAATCTCCGCTGAATTGAATCGGGGACTGAAGCTTTGCACAGCCCTATCTGTAACTGTCCTCATGGAGAGGGGGAAGCACTGAGCTCTGTGGAGACCAGTCTGTTATAACCTGCTTGCCTCCTAACCTATTGGATTTGACCTCTGGATTATCTTTCACTGGTTTTCAACTTCAGATTTCTGGGCTGACTTTGGATTGTTTCTGATGAGTTTGCTGCCATTTGCTTGCTTTGTTGCAGTTTGATATCTGCATTGCTGTTCAATAGTGGTAAAGTATACTGTGTTATTGTTGTCATGCAATCAGCCATTGAAAGCATTCTATAGCTGTCCATACTTTAAAAAGTGCCCAATCACATGACAAGTGAACTTTCATTGCATGAGGATTCAGATGAAGGTGCTCCAAAGCAGAATGCCTTCATTAACTTTTGTTAGTGCATGCTAGAAGCAGGGCTGTGTTGAAGCAGCCCAGCCACATCCCAGGTGCTGTCTTCAGGATGGAAGGATGTAACAGAGAGCCTGGGGCTCCTGTTACTTTAAGATAAAAGCAGCTCAGCCAGGGAGCACTGCAGGCTAGGCAGTGTGCAGCAGCTGCTGGTTGCCAAGGCAACAAGGCAGAAAAGGCAATTGGTAGGAACCTGCAAGTAGCCTGCTGGCTGGAAGTGGGCAAGGCCCTGGAAAGATATAAGCTCAGAGCCTGAGCTGGAAAGCTAGTCCAGACCTGCCGGCTGTAGGGTTAGGAGCTCCTACCCAGGGATGCTAAACTGTTTGCTTTGCTGCCTGCTGGAACAGTGAGGCTAAGGGCACTCGCAAGGAACCCAAGCTGGGAAATATGCCAGCACAAGGGATGAGGGAAGGTTTGCCCTTTTAAAGGGACAGAAGGCTGCTTTCACTGTTGTTGTTTATGTTATAGCCCAGGAGCTTATGTTTATGTTATAGTTACACAGGCAGTTTGGGTTGCACTGGAGGACAAGGCTAGCCTGAGACAAATGGAAAGACTGGTATAGAATCATTGGCGATGCATAGTGGGTGCATGTGGGTGCACCCCCTGAGACTGGCAGTGCACCCCTGACAGCAGCTCCACCACTAGTGCTGGGAGTACCTGTGGGCAGTTGCCGCTCACCAACACCCCCTCCCTTGCCACCGTCACTGCTGGCAGCATCTGTGGGTAGTCACTGACCGCCAGTTGGTGCTTGCCACCCCACCCCTGATGCCAACACTGCCTCAGCTGCCTGCAGGAGCTCCCCGCTGCCACTGCTGCCTATGGGCGGTCACTGTGGCCCCCTAGCCCCCGGGGGCACGTGTCATTCATGTATAAAACGATGAGCATGGGGGGGTGGGGAACAGTTGGGTGGCTAATTGGGCAGATACGCCTGCAAGACAGGATGGGGTCCACTAATCCCAAACACTGGCTGGGCCTGGGCAGAGCAGACCCATGATATGAGCAGTGAAAGACAGGTGCTTAAGGCTACTGGTAGGCCAGGGAATTTGGAGGAGTGGTTAGCAGGACATAGGGCCTGCTGCAGAGTCCAGGGCCCTGGTGTCCTGTTGGGTAGGGGTGTCAGCAGCTGGCTGGCAAGAGCTGTGCCAACATGACCCCACCAACACTGTGGTCCCTTGGCCAACTGCTATCACTGTCTGTGCCACTTCCACCTTGGCAATTGGCCCCTTTGCCCACAGCCACTGCCTCAGCCACTGGCCCCACCAAAATGTCCTATGAGGAGCCCTGCAGCCTGGACCCAACCCAAAGCATGGGGTGATTTTTGACACCCCTAATTTAGAGACAGCTACACTGGCTCCTCTCCTAAGCTGCCACCAAGAGGCAATTCAATAGCACAAACAGCAACCTAACAGAGAAGGCTGGATATAGGACTGTGAGCAAGGGGCTCCTATGTTCTAATCTCATCTCTGACTGACTCCCCTCTTAGGCCTGTGTTCAGTCATGTTTTGCCTTAGTTCCCTCTAGACTATAACAATAGCTACCTCCTTGTGTTTTACTAAGGGTGGTATCACATTTTTTTTTGTTTCCTTAGGATCCTAAGGAGGTGTTAAAGACCCTGAGCTGAATCTTGTTTCACTGTATGTGCCTAAAAGACTTACACACAGTTGTGTCACTGTAGTTTTTGACACTTATGAACAGTTTAT
>NW_017729002.1:17339614-17341633 GCF_001723915.1 Gavialis gangeticus
GTAGTTTTTGACACTTATGAACAGTTTATGATTTAGTTCTAGGCTCATAAGTGTGCACACACCCACTGAGCATGCTTAATAGGGCCATGGTCTGGCTGGGCAGATGCACTGAAACAGGATGAACCAGGTACTTGCATAAGGCTGGATAAGTGCCAAAATTTTAGTCAGGCAAAAACTATGACTAGCAAGTGTTAGACGGCAGAGGAAGAGGGGGGCCCTCCCACATTTTTAGCCCAACACCTGAATGCTTATGGCACTCACCTAGGGAGCTGGAGACCTGGACTTAGGACCTAGATACTTGCTCCGTGGGCAGGCTCCCTATCCACTAAGATGAAAATGTAGACTGACCTTCCTTCCACCTTGTCCACTCTACTTGTAGCAGGCACATATAAAGGGCAATAGAGATTCCCAGATTTTATTTAAGTACCAAAACCTACAGTTTTTAAACTGCAGGTTTTAGCACCTTGTGTGTGTCTAAATGACTGTGGACATGTCATTTAGACATTTAAATTTCAATAGAATTTAGCCTGTTGTCCCTTCCTCAAAGCTGGCTGGTTGTGAGGGATGTGAGTGATATTTTCAATGTGAGGGTGGGTAATTCCTTTTACATCTGCTACTTAGATTATGCCCTAAGAACATTGTTCCAGGCTGCTCAGAGTTTGCTTCTGACAATTACCATGGAGATGGAGGGGGAAGAATTGAATGAAAGGAATAGTGAATACATTCTTAGAGGAGTTGAGAGAGAATCTGAAAGGCAAAAGAAAGCATTCAGAAAATAGGAAATGAGAGCTCTGTTTTCTTAGGGCATATTAATGAACTGTGACTCTTTGCTCATCTCCCTTTTCCATACAACCCTATTTTTAAATGTACCTCATGGGCATCTTGGGCCTACAGATTAAATATCACAAATCTCAACCAAAGCAAAACGGGGATGAGGGTAGGAGTGTATATGAGCTCCCTAACCTACTCTTCCATACTTCTGATTTTAAGAAACACACTTTTGGTGTTTTCTGAGAACTGAAGGCAAGAGAATAGTCAGGCCTCCATTGCCATCTAGTGTTGGCCAAATGCAAAACAGTTTTCATGCTGATTTTAGATTTAAGGCTGATCTGAGCAAACAGTATTATTCATACAAAATGGCAGCATTGCTTAACGGTTGGGTGGCTAAAGAAAAGTTAGCAAGGTTACCAACATGTTATTGGTCTTTGGAACAGGTAATATATTGTTTGCTTCTAATGTGGGTGGCAGATCAGGTTAGGGATTACTTACGAGAAGCTACGTACTTTCAAGTCGCTATGCAGGGTGACACAGGATGCACCCAGGGGTACTGAAGGAATTGGCTGAGGTAAATTTTGGAGCCATTGACTGTTCTTTTTTAGAACTCATGGAGGTCGGGTGAGGTCCTGGGTGACTGGAAAATGGCAAACATAGTGCCCATCTTTAAGAAGGGGAAGAAGGAAAATCTGGGGAACTACAGACCAGTCAGCCTGACTTTAATACCTGGAAAGATCATGGAGCAGGTCCTCAAGGAATCATCTGTGAAGCACCTGGAGAAGAACAAGGTAATCAGGAACAGCCATCATAGATTTACCAAGAGCAAGTCATGCTGGATCAACCTGATTCACCTGATTAAAGTGAAAGGCTCTGTGGATGCGGGGAGAGCAGTGGACATGGTGTACCCTGACTTTAGCAAGGCTTTTGACACTCTCTCCCACAGCATCCTTATTAACATCTAGGGAAATAAAGACTAAATTAAAGTACTGTAAGGTGAATAATAGCTCAAAGTCTAGTTGGGAGGAGATATCAAGTGAGGTTCCCCAGGGTTCTGCCCTGGGTTCAATACTGTTCAGCATCTTCATTATAGATTTGGATGATAAGTTTGAAGGCAAACTTAGCCAATTTCTGGATGACACCAGTTTAAGTGGAATTGCAGGCATTCCAGAGAGCAGAGCTAGGATCTATCTTAGATAGACTGAAAAAAAAAATGGTCCACAATCACCCAGATGAGATTCAACAGGA
>NW_017729002.1:17346633-17351942 GCF_001723915.1 Gavialis gangeticus
TCAACAGGAATGCGTGCAAAGTCCTGTACTTGGGACAGAATAAGTGCATGCAGAACTACAGACTGGGGAATGACTGGCTAGTTTGCAGCACTACAGAGAAGGACCTGGGAGCTATGGTGGACCATAAGCTGAATATGAGCCAACAGTGTGTACTTGTTGGTTTAAAAAAAAAACAACACAGGATACTGTTGGCTTTTATTAACAGGACTGTCACTTACAAATCAAGGGAAGTGATGCTTCCTCTCTATTCAGAACTGGTGAGGCTTTATTTGGGGTACTGTGACCAGTTTTGGACCCCACACTTCAAGGACAGTGAAGGATGTGTACAGTTTGAAAAGAGTTTAGCACCAGACAACAAAAAGGATCAGGGATCTGAGAGACAAAACTTATGAAGAAAAGCTGAAAGAACTGGGGTTATTTAGCCTGGAGAAAAGAAGACTCGGGTGGGATTTAATAAAAGTCTTCAAATACCTAGGTTATTATAAAAAAGGATGGAGATGGTCTTTTTCACTGTGGCTGTATGGAACAGGACTAGGAGCAATAGCCTCAAACTGCAGCAAGCAAAGTTTAGGCTGGAGATTAGGAGGAACTTTCTGAGTATTGGTAGCCTGTTCCTACCCTCATACAAGTTGTGGAATACCTGTGTGTAGTAGTTCACAGCTACCTTTTAATAAATCGAGGTTGGACCTCTTCTGCCTAGTTCTTCACCTGCTTCCCTTCTGTATTCATCTGCCACACTTTTGATGGCACCCCCACCCCTTCCCACCTCAGCCCCATCTGACCTGAGGCTGGGTTGTTGCATCCATTCCCAGCACTGCTCTCATTGGCCTTGGCCGTTCCACTTGGCTTTCCCTCCTGGATCAGCTGCAGGCTGCCGTAGTCCTGCAGCCCTGTGCCATTGCCTGGTCCACCACCCAGCACAACCCTTGGCATCTGCCCTTCTTCATGTGACCCCGGTGGGCTCCGTGCTGCTGCAGCCCTGGGCCCACTCTTCTCAGTCTCTGCACCACACTCCTTGCTCTTACCATGCTCCACAGTGGCGCTTCTGCCTCCTCCTGAGGCTCCAAGGCATGTTCCTGGAGCTTCTTCGCTGTGCCTGGCAGCCTGGCATGACCGTCCACCTGGGGTATCTTCTGGGTGTGCTGCAGCTTCCCTGATGCCCTGCTCCCCAGCACTCTCCAGGCTTCTCCTGCAGGGGTCAGTACTTGGTCCAGTACTATTCAACATCTTCATCAATGATTTGGAAGCTGGGGTGAAAAGCTTGCTGGCCAAGGTCACAGATGACACCAACTTACGGGGAAGTGTGGTTATGCTTGAAGATAGGCTGCAGATACAGGCGGACCCAGACAGGCTGGCAAGTTGGGTAAATCAGAACCAGATGAAGTTCAACATTGAGAAATGTAAAGTGCTCCACCTGGGGACAAACAATCCCCTGCACACCTACAGGCTTGGCAACACCAATCTGACCAGCACCATGAATGAAAGGGACCTGGGGGTAATAATAGACCACAGTATGAACATGAGCCAGCAGTGTGGTGCTGTGGCCAGCTGAGCTAATAATACCATGAATCAATCGATGCATCTCCAGCAAAACCAAGGAAATGATTCTTCCATTCTACTCGGCATTAGTTAGACCACAGCTGGAGTACTACATCCAGTTCTGGGCACTGCACTTTAACAAGGACATAGTAAAACTTGAGAGTCTAGAGAAGAGCCACCCATATAATCAGAGACTTGCACAACAAGCCATACAAGGAAAGGTTGAGGGACCTGGGACTCTTCAGCCTGAAAAAAATGGCTGAGAGCATAGGTGACTGGTAGGGGAGATATGGGGGAGGGAGGGCATGTGCTCCCCACCCCCAACAGGGCCGTCCTTGCCACTGACACCACCAGCAGAATCTGTGGGTGCTCGATGGGCCCTCCTGGACAAGGCTGTCCCCACTGTTGATGCTGCCAGCAGTGTCTGTGGGTGCTCGCCAGCTCTGCCCCCATTGCCAACACTGCCAGCACCATTTGCAGGTGCCTTTCCAGACTCAGGAAGAACCAGTCACCCATGGCTGAGAGGGGACTTGGTGGCAGCTTACCGCTGCGTCAGGGGCTTACATCAAAGGCTTGGTGAACAACTGTTCACTGGGGTACCCTTGGGGAAAACTAGAAGTAATGGTCACAAACTTCTTGAAGACCAGTTCAGGTTCAACATTAGGAAAAACTTCTTCACAGCTAGGGTGTCCAGACTGTGGAATAAGCTCCCACCATAGGTGATGCAATCACCCACCCTGGAAATCTGCAAGAGGAGATTGGATGGTCACCTGACCCCAGTTGTCATTCCTGCTTTGTGCAGGGGGCTGGACCCTATGATCTTCCAAGGTTCCTTCTAGCCCTACAATCTATGGATCTATGCAGCTTGCATGAGCCTGAACTCCTGTGTGCATCCCCTCACCAGGGCAGTGACCCTCTGGACCCATGTGTTTTAACTTGAGATTCACTGACTAGCGCTTCATTCCTGCACAGGCTTCTGCTGCAGACCTAAAGACATCAGGGTTTGGCCAATTTGTATTCCATTTCTTTAATAACTTCACCCAATACAGGTGTGTTACCCACTCCACAGCAACAATCAATGGAAGCCTTCACTGCAGCAGGGCTTAACAGGCACCCTCTTACACCATGTTTGAAAACTGTCCAAACTGCTTTTGAAAGACACTTGGGTGGGATAGTTTGAGGATTAATCCTGCCTTGAGTAGGGGGTGTGGACTAAATGGCTTTGTAAAGTCCATTCCAGCCCTACTTCCCTATGTTGTTGAGATAGCCTAAGTGTAATACCAGATAACAATGAGTGATTTCAACTATCTTCATGTATGCTGGATAAGTATCACAATGGAACAAGGTGAAAAGGGATCCCCAACATTCCCAAATGCTGTCTTTTGGAACAGATAAATCTGAAGAGGTGGAGACCAACCTTTTGGGCAGGTATACCACTGATCCCCTCCCTCTGCCACATTTCCTGCTCTGTTTTCTGTTTCCTGCCCTATATGTTGCTGTGTTGCCTGGTTCCTTCCTGATCTGCCACATGCCACATATAGAGGCTGGTTGTGCCAGGGGTTTAGCACCCTCTATCTAAAGCACAAGGTGTCAGGTGAGGGTTTTTGTGAGTCATACCTCTTTTTGGACCAA
Organism: Gavialis gangeticus; assembly: GCF_001723915.1. Classification (NCBI taxonomy): domain Eukaryota; kingdom Metazoa; phylum Chordata; order Crocodylia; family Gavialidae; genus Gavialis; species Gavialis gangeticus. Next base: position 17,349,805 of record NW_017729002.1, read on the forward strand.
CTGTGTGGCTAAAATTAGGCAAGTTTCAAGTATCCTTCTTCAGGTCTCTGAGGAAAAAAAGCAGATATGGCCTAGGCCAGTGGTTTTCAACTTTTTTTAATAAGTGTACCCTGGCAGCCAGCCACAGAGCAGGGGGAGGGTGGAGGGAAGGTTGGCGCATGGCCGGACACAGACTGGTGGCAATGTGGGGTGGTGGCTGCCGCTGTGTGCACCCTCCCCTCCACGTCCGGCCAGCCAGCTGGCACCTGTGTGGCCCACAGGGGGGTGCCACTGCCTTTGCCCCCTGCTGGCCCTGCTCCTGGGAGGCAGTGGCTGGGTGGTGGGTGGCAGTCCTCTGTTCCCACCAGCCCACGCATACCCCCTAGGGCCTTCCCCAAGTACCCCTAGGGGTACATGTACCCCCAGTTGACAACCCCTGGTCCAGGCTGTAAAAATAAAAGCTCCACAAAACCCCATATATTAATACAAATTGGGCAAGAAATATTGTCAGCTAGCTGACAGAAGAGAGGAATGTAGTAGAAAGCATCACCCGAGGAGTGGAAAAGAGAACATTCGAGAGGGTCATGATCACCTGCAGTGCAGAGGGCTTAAAGGACAGACATATGTAGGAGAATATTTCTGGCAGAAAAACCACTCTCTTTCTGCCCTTGTAGTCCTCATACTCTGTTAGAAGACAACCTGTCCCCTCAGAAGAGCCACCTAGCTCCAGAATGGCACCAGCTGCAAACACTGAGCTGACTGGCTGAAGAGCCAGCTGGGCCAAGTATGTAAGGCCTTCACTTGTACTCTGGCTGCTGAGTGACACACCTATAAGGGGGCCCTGCTCCTGCCCTGGACCCCAATACCTGACCCCCACTTATTCTATCATGCATCTGGACTCCCCAGCTCCTGCCTTTTGGCCTGACCTGAACTACTTCAAATTATGAAATGTGACTCTGAGTCTCTGGTTCTTACCCCTTTGGCACAGACTTGGCTCTTGGTTTGGATCCCCCACAGGCTCAGGTAATTGGTTAACTTTGCCCTTCTGAAGACTGCTCCTGTCCCCATTCTTACATATTCATGCGAAATTTACAAAACAGTCAAAAGATGAGCCTGGGAACAAAAATTCATTAGCTTATTGGACACTGAGAATAAGGGATTTAAAGGCCATTGACTTCATGGCCTGCTATAATCTACCTGATGCCCCACTAATCTATCTGCACTCTAGGTCAGCATTTCTCAACCCATAGGTCATGACCCAAAAGTGGTTCACAAGAATATATGAAAGGGTCACAGACAAACTTCAAAAATGGATCAGACTTTAAAGATAGATTCTCCTTTAAAGGACAAAAAATGTGGGAAATGGTGGCTTTTTCTTTGCAGGCGGTCAGAGTTCCAGCATGCAAGATGCTTCTTGGGCTCTACCCCCACCACCCGACTCCACATACTGAGGGGCTGTGGCCTGGGGGCAGGAAGCAGAAGGTTAGGAATAAGGGGCACTGGGTCATGACTGGCCATTGATGTTTACAAATGGGTCCTGGTACAGAAAAGTTTGAGAACCGCTGCTCTAAGTGATAAATGACCCTCTTGAATGGTCTTGCCCTTCCACTCATCAGGTGATTCTTTCTATTGCATTCCTCCCTTCTATCAGGTAGCTGACAATGGGCACTTCCACACATGTGCATTTACTGCTCAGTAACCAAAATTACTGCACAGTACAAGCATGCATCTACATGGGCATGCTTGTGCTGCACAGTAAATATGGTGATTTATGCCAACTTGAGTGTAAATTTGATACCTGCATCATGCAGGTATCAAGTTTACACCTGGTTAGTTACTGTGCAGTAACATTGTGTATGTGGACTGCAGGGGCGATGTGTAGGGGGTGCACACAGGTGCACGTGCACCCCCTGCACATGGCAGTGCACCCCTTGCAAAAAGGCACTGCTGACACTGGCGCTGGCACATGCAGGTGGTCGCCACCCGGTGGTCAGCGCTCGCCACTCCTTGCACCCCACTCCCCCCCACCGCCAACAGTGGCGGCGGCGTCTGCGGGAGCTCCCTGCCACTGTCACAGCCGTGCCCCCCCCCCCCCCCCCCGCGGGGGGCCCCCCCGGCCTTTGGGCGCCCAAAAGGGGGGGGGGGGGGGGGCCTCCCCA
>NW_017729002.1:17356942-17357949 GCF_001723915.1 Gavialis gangeticus
GTGGACTGTTTTGGGACTAATTTTAGTCCCAAATCAGTTCATGCACAGTGTTAATGCACTTTAACACCTACATGAGTAAGCATCAGCCTATTCCCGCTTGCTGCACAGTAACTTACTATGCAATACATTTAAGCCAATCATTTACATCCTTCCTCACCCCCTTTTATTTTTTTTTTAAACATATGGAGTTTTACATGGGCTTTTATTTGTTTTGCTATATAGCCTAGGCTGTGTATACTTCTCCCCCTCTCCCTCCCCTCCCCCCCCGCCACAGAAATACTTGCTTCTCACATTTACTGGACCATCACTACAACAACATCACTCTAGCACTACCAGAACAAGGTGAGAGAGAGTTTTTCACTTACTCCTAACTAACACCCAGAAGCTGGATCAAACAGTAATTAGAACTGAGGGTGTGTACAGAAGTGCTTTTTTCACCATTTAAAGTACTTCATTGCTGTGACTTAACAGAAGTGTAGGGCTTTACAACACTTGAAAAATGGGTACAGCGCTTTCAGTTAACTCTTGTTAAATGAGGTATTAAACTCGAAGCACTGTATTTTACAGCACTTTAGCAACCTGCAGCACTTTAAATAAACTTTTGTACACTGGTCAAATTTCTGACCAGTGGAAAAGCCACAGGAGGCTGCAGAGTGCTCCCTGCCTCCTAGCCTGGAAAGTTCAGGGAGGATCAGGGTCCGCCCCCACTCCCCCATCCCCTAACACTGCATTTCAGTCATGTTTAAGAGCACTGTAAGCTGAAAACATGCATGGAACACTTCTGTACACATCTGAAGTCACTAAGCAATGGTTACAATGCTAGAATTTGATTTCAACACCATTGGCACAGCAACCTCATCATCACTGGTATCCATTGGTTTTGGGAGACCATGGGGATAGGTAGGTTACCAGATACCTTGGTAGGTTACCAGATACCACCACAGCTTCTTGAGTGACTGAGAAGTCTGAAGGCAATCAGGACTCATAGTAGAGATGATATCTTTTAT
>NW_017729002.1:17357960-17361286 GCF_001723915.1 Gavialis gangeticus
CACACCTACACACCCACCCACCCCTACACCCCACACACCCCTACACACACCGCTACACACACACACCCCTACGCACTGCACACCCCTTAAAAACTCTAAGCAGCCACAGCTTGCTTGATTGAAGCTCAGACAAACAGAGCACAGGAGTGCCAACTGTTGTCCAAGAGGTAGTGTTCTCTCAGCCATGTGCTGCTGCTGGCATGCTGCTGCATGCCAGGATGTCTTTAATATTGCTGGATTGCAGGTAGGCTTCCTTGCATGAGGGGTCAGATAGAGACATTTAAAAACCACGGTATCTTCTGTAACTTCTGCCTGTGCTGTCTCACAGCCTGTTGCTGTTTTCAGAATGGGAGTAAGGAAAGGGAGAGGAGGGAGTTTGGTTTGGGGGGGTTTCAGCCGCTGCCAGAAGGAGAGGTAGCATGCTCCAATTCACCCACTCCAGCCTCCAACACTGACTGGAGAGCCCCTAGAACAAGCTCCCTCTCCTCCATTTCCCCCTTCCCATTCTGTAACAGTGGTTTATCCCAGGGGTTCCCAGCCTTTTTGTGCTGAGGCCTGGCAAGTCATGAACTGGAAGTGACCATAGACTGGCAAGCCATGGACCGGAAGTGACTGGCACATGGTGGGCAGGCAGCCAACCCTTTTTTATACTCAGTATAAACATGGGTTGGCTGCCAGCCCACAGTGTGCTGGTCACTTCCAGTCTGCAGTTTGCTGGTTCACAGTCACTTCTGGTCCAGCAGCCAGCCCTTTGCAGCCCAGTTGGGAACCCCTGGTTTATACAACTCAGCAGGTGTGCACTGAGTTTAAAGCAAAGCTCTGAGTTTGTTTTTGGTTTTATTTTTTATGTCTGTAATCAGCCACTATAAAACTATCTGCTTAAAAGTAGATATCAGGAAACAGACTATATTGTGCTATAGAGAATTTATGGACTGAACACCGTTACGTTAATGTAAGAGAGGGAGAGAATATCTCTGAAACTTGATGAACTACATACTAAAGCACACTCAAAGTTACTTCAAAGCCCCTTCAACTAGGTTGCCAACCAGAAACACAAAAACTCCTATTAAGTCACGTAGGTGACATGCATGATAACTGCTGAAACATAGCACAGCATATGTGAAACCTAAAGCAACAAAAAACGGTCCTGTGCTATCTTCTGAAAATATTTTTTCACCCTCTTTTCAGAATGACAGCTTTTGGCAACAACAGAAAACAGAAATGACAGATGGTGACAAAATCTGGCACACAAACATGACAGTAGGTAAACATATACGTGATAATATAATGAAAACTTTCACAAAATGTAACACCCTGTCTCATTTACGCTAATCACTGTTTTTGAACAACCTGTGTTATTATGCCAGAGAAATGTAGATATGAAGCATGCTGTATTCCATTTAAAGAGGACAGAAACCTGAAATTAAGATAAAATCTGTTATGATACTCACTTACTGTTTAAAAAAAACACTAAATCCTATCTAAAAGGGGCTTCCTTGTTATATAAATATAACGGGATTTATATATATATCAAACTCTCCTCCTGGAAAATCGAAGCTAATTTCTCTCTCAAAAAATGTACCCCATTCCACAATGTATGTAATCCAACTTCCTTGTTATCCAAAAATAAAAAAATCCCCTGTTATATCAAGAAAAAAATGTTACATGCTTCTTAACTTTATCTCATGCCCTGACCAAAATAATAACGGACACCACAAACTTTATCATTATTGTACTAAATATAGAACATACTATCAAAACACACTTTTCACAGAAGTCTTTAATGCTAATGTATCTTTTTGGAAGACAAATTGATTTTTTTTCAATATTTCTCTTCTCATACAAAAATCTTTATCAGAAATTTAGTCAAAACAGCCAAAAACCCCCACCCTGTTTCTATTTCATGCTAAAGTCTTTCTTTTATTTCCTATAAAAATATAAGCCATTCCATTTTTCAACAATTCTATGTAATGAAAAGAAATCCTTGCTTAATGATTCTTAAATAAGAGTTTATTTTTAATAAGTACCATAAAACACACTCCTTTATTCAGAAATCTTTGAGAAAAGAACTGCTTTTCCTTACCTCCTGTAAGTATTCAGAGAGACAAATGCTCAAAACTGTACTTTTAAGTCAATAGGAAAAATGCCATTTATTTTCACTGGAGCAGGATCAGGCCCTTTAAAAAAAAACCCACATTGTGGCCAGCTGTAAAAGCAATTCATTGGTTCTGTTTGGATAAAGTAATAATTGCCCCCACATAAAAACTGTAGGTGGCATAACCCTGGATACTTTTGTTTTTCTCTTTGGGCAATATTTTGCTATTGCTATCAGAAGCAGCCAATACATGTAGCAGTGAAATATTTCTGTATTTGTAATAATAGATGAGGCCAATAGCTCCACCTATTATTAAAGTTGCTAGTTGTGAAGAGGCTAGAACGTGACGCCCTGAGCCTGCCCAGAAGATTTCCACAACTGCGGGTGTGCCCAGAGCTTGGCCCTATTGCCTCACCAGATGCCTCGTATTGGATTGCCCAGTGTCCCAGGAGCTATTTCCAGCTGGGAAGCTCCAGCAAAGAAAAAGGAAAGTGAAGGAAGTTGGCCTGGAGTACCCTGCTGAGTATTATCATTCAAGGAGAACTTCCCTGGGAACAGGGCGGTAGATCAATTGATCTGCGAGCTCAGAGGAGCTCATTATCTTCAATAAGAGTTAATTGCCACCATGCTCCCTCAGTTATCACAGGGGCAAGTCAGTTAATTGGCAGAAGCTATAGGGAGTGTGCGGCAGGAGTTGTAAGAGCTGGTAAGCTGCAGCCAAGCCTGCTGGGTAAGGTTTTGTTTTTTTTTCTTTTTATTCATTGTAGTTTTTTTTAAATTTGGAAGCCCTCTGGGGATGCCTGAGGCCGGATCCAACTGGGTGGGCACCACCCCTCCTGGAACCCAGTAAAACAAAGTCATGGCAGGTGAGAGCTAAGAGGACCCCAGTGTGGCTAAGTCCCCAAGGTATTCTCTGCAGTAAGTGTAGGCTCCCGGATGGCCTTGGGGCACAGGGGGCCATATCCCTATGCGGTGATACCCCGACACTAGTCTCTCATAAAATTTTGTTTCCAGTTTCTTATAAAACTTTTCTAAATGTTAATGTTTTCACTTTAAATTTTACACGCTAGATATCTGCCTTATAGCAATCTTTCTGCATTTATATTTTTCAGTGAAGCAGTTCAGCTGTTTCTGAGAACCAAGCTAGGGAAAAATACATTGTTTGCTTTTGTTACAAATTCTGATGAGTTTTCTCTTTTAATTACACAAGTAACCCCATTCCCTGGAGAGA
>NW_017729002.1:17450493-17452358 GCF_001723915.1 Gavialis gangeticus
TGCCGAATTGAATCAGTGACCAAAGCTTCGCACAGCCCTAAAAAGAATCCCCTTTTGAGGGAACACGTACATCTGCTGCTACAGAGATGGCTGTTGTGCAGGTGGATCTGGCAGACCTCCATGGCTTTGCTGGGCCTCATATTCCAGAAGGAACATGTCCTCTATCCAGTATCCTGCAGTTCCAGGCAGAGGTAGAAGTGGGGAAGGTTCTTTTGAACTTAGATATATTTTTTTTTTTTCTCCCAATCTTGAGAGAGTAAAGTATATCTTGAATTCCTGGCTGTTTCCTCTCTTCAGTCTTGAATCCTCCTTACATGTAAAGTGATGAGCTAAGAAAACAACTTTTCTTACTCTGATCTTACTGAATTTTATCCAACATTTTCCATTCATTTCTTTTTCTTTCTCAGCATCTCTGAGGCCTATCATTAGCACTTTGCTCTGAGCCTGGACACTTTGACAAGCTTCATCTCCCTGGGTATTTAGGAGAAGACAGATTCCAAACTTTAGCTTCTTGTGACATTTCATGAATGGCTTCTCCTCAGGTTGGATTTAAAATAGCTGGCCTTTTTAATCTGACTTCCCTGCTTTTGCCTTTCTTCAGAGTAAACATGAAATGAGTAGACACACAGAAGAAGCAGGAGGGAAATGCCAGGTAACTGTAAAAAGAAAGTGAGACTGGTCTTACAGTGGTCCTTGAACTTCTGGTGTCCACCCAAATGCTGAGTACACACAGCCAGGTGGACACAACATACTGCACCCTCCTCCCCTGCTGTATTTATTTATTTATTTATTTATTTATTTTTTAATCCACCAACTTCTGCATATCCTGCTTGGCCTGTCTTTGTCCCATTTCCTGTCATAAGGAATTTCCAGAATGAACTGATTTTTGTAGTCCAACCCTTTTCATGCATTTTCTGCTGCCTCTGCCTAAATTGGGAAATCCAGCTACAGGGAAAGCAGACTATAGTGGTCCCCAGCTGCCCTGGGCAGGTGCTCAGGGGGCTTGATTCTGTCTTTCCTGGAAATTTCCATTCCTGAAGCCCTGGTTGCTTCTGCCTGGAGTTTCCCTGTTTGTAGGGATATGCACCTGGAAATCTGACTTGGGGTACACCACTGTAAACAGAGAAACCCCAAGTTTCCCTATGTGTCTAAGGATTTCTGGGATGCTCCTCTGCTAGTAGGGAAACCCAGGATTCTCTGATTTGCAGAAGCATGCTCCAAGGGTTGTCCTATAGGATTGAGCCCTAGCTGCTCCCATAAGCAGCAAGAAGCCTGACCCTGTGGAAGAGTGGGTGACATCCGTTTCACCCAGCAATGCTGGGACACATCTTGGTGCAGCTGATCTGCTTTTTTTGGCTATGTTTGTTTGTAGCCTGAAAGCTATGGGCTGTCCAGGCCAGGCACTGTATTTGGCTCTGAAGCATGTACATGGGGCACCATAGCAGCAGCAATGAGGAGCTGAGCTATGGGAATCTCCAGACTTTCCTGTCTCCTCTTCCAAAAGAACCAGTATCAACTACAGCAGAGAGTGCAGAAGGTTAATCTAGATCTTTTCATCCCAGTGTCAATTCCCACCACTGGTACCAGAGGGAAAAAGGGGCCACAGGCCCAGTGACTTCCTTCACCTCACTTCTTCATGGGAAGCAGCTCATAGGCTTTTACATCATGCACTCAGTTCTGAAACTTGGCCTCTGGGCTTTTTATTGATCTTTATTAAACATCCACCTTAACTTTGCACCTCTGACTTGCTGTCTGTCCATTGATTCTCCCTCCATCCTTTCTGATTTTGTTTCTTTTTCATTCCCAGTCACTCCCCAACTCTCATTTCCCATGTCTCGTTTCTAGTGTCTCCCAGAGAAATACTT
>NW_017729002.1:17457358-17474157 GCF_001723915.1 Gavialis gangeticus
GCACTCAGTTCTGAAACTTGGCCTCTGGGCTTTTTATTGATCTTTATTAAACATCCACCTTAACTTTGCACCTCTGACTTGCTGTCTGTCCATTGATTCTCCCTCCATCCTTTCTGATTTTGTTTCTTTTTCATTCCCAGTCACTCTCCAACTCTCATTTCCCATGTCTCGTTTCTAGTGTCTCCCAGAGAAATACTTCCAACACTGTGTTTAGAATATAAAATATATTTTAAGGAGTGAAATACTCATGCTGTGTGCCTACTATCCTCCTGAATACAGGCAGTCCTCAGACTTGCAACACAATCGGTTCCTGAAAACCGCATCTTAAGTCAAAATGTTGTACCTCGGAACCAATTTTCTCATAAGAAACAATGTTTTATAAATGGGGGATTAGTTCCTGAACCAAGGCCCAATACTCTATTTTCACTAAAAATACCCCAGAATTTTGTACTTGATCATTTATAGATGAGTAATATAGCTACATTGGTGTATTTATATTGAAATAGCAATCATATTGATTTGGAAGGACTTCTTTGAGATGACTTTGCTGGACTTTTTGAAGGGTTCTTGGCTGCAGGTTCTTCTAGAGTCTTGCCCACTTTCTTAAAGTGCCCAAGGAAGTCTGGACAGATGTTCTCCAGGGAGATGAGCAATGCAGCAAACTTGTTTGCTGGCGTGGCATGGTATCAGATTAAGCATTGTAAAGTCAAAACTGATGTCAAAGTTGAAATGGTGTCAATTTATAAATGTTGTAAGTGCAAAACGTTGTAACTCGAGGACTGCCTGTACTTGGTTTGTAGCTTATACACCTCTCCTTTACCCTTTTTGTTCCTTTGGCTTACAAACACTTTGGATGGGAAGTGTTATCTAATGATTTCAGATGCTAGCTGGTTTAAGATGCTACTAAAATGTGTTTGCACCATCATAGTAAATGCATGTAATTTTGTATTATTTAATGGTTGCCTACTGGCATCATGTGATGAGTAAGGAACAACTGCAGTGATAGCCCCCCCCCCCCCCCCCCCCCCCCCCCCCCCCCCAATGCTACTGAAGCCCAATTACCAAAAGAACTTATGTTTCAGGAATTCTGGACAAATCATCTTGGCACAAGGTCTTATGCTGAGGAAAAACAATAAGCAAGACTGGTTTCTAACTGGCAGCAGTTAACCAGCATATGGTGCTTTCCAACTTCAAAGCGTTATGTAAAAGCTGACCATTATTCTTCACAAAATTTTCTGAAGTTATTCCTAGTTCTCAGTCTGGGCACTAAAGCACAGATGAGTTAAATGACTACCCCAGAGTCGTCTAGGAAAAGCTCTCAGGAGTTCCTGGATTTTAGAGCAGAAGAGTTCCTGGTCCAGACTGAAAACTCAAAGCTTATATCTGCATAGGAATTCCAGGTTCACAACACCAAGGAGTCCCAGCTGTTGAAGGTACCTCGCAATAGAGGTTACATGTATGGTCTAGGTCTAGCCATCTCCATTTTCAGAAAGGTTCTTTTAGTTACACAACAGGAAAACCGCTTGGAAACAGTTTGTTTCCTGAACATAGTATTGTTAACTGTACAACATCAGATGCATTTCAAACATATCTACACACACTGCATTTTTGTTTACTGTTTAGTAACTATGGAAAGATCAGCACCTTCAAAATTTCCCTTTTGGAGAAGGGAGCATGCAATTAAAAAACAACAAAACAGGAATACTAAATTTATTGGAAATTCCTTTCTAAGATTTATTTTAAAAAATCCCTTGGCTGCTGACAATCACCACGATCTACAATAAAAACAAACAAACATTTGATAATGTTTGAACAGTTTTCACCTACAGTAGAAGGCTAACACCCAGGAACTCTTGTGTATTGGTTAAATACATGTATAAAAATCCTGGGTTGATGTTGAGTACTATGACGGTAAAAGCTGGCTATTGGTTGGTTTCTATGTTAATGGCACCATATGTGCATTATATATGCCCTCTGACACTTACCTTACCTTCTGAGAGTTTTAAATGAAAAAAACCAACATGAAAAATCAGATTTTTAGCTCTCAATGAATTGATGAAGGACAAAGTTCTTAGTGAAATTGAAGTTGAAATTAATTTGCTGTCCAATTTAACATGCATACTCATCTACAACAGTATAGCTCTGCCATTAGCAGATAAGGAGGACTTCAAGATGTTCTTTAAAAGGGCGTGAGAAATATAAAAGTTTGCTGAACTGGCATGAAGGTAAAACACGATAGGGAAGATAAGATGAGCACAGAATCCAGAAGAAAGAAAAGTTCTCTGTTTCTTCAGCATGTCAAAAACTTGTTTTACATGGGTTCAGAATATTCTGTAACTGTGAAGTTTATTATATCAAAGCCAAGTGAAGCCCAATTAAAATACAACAGAATGCTTAAGTGACACGCAAGGTGTATGAACTACTATGCTACTGATGATACCAGATACCATACACTGTATAAAATGCAATTTTCTAACAGACACACATTAGGGCTTTGAAAGTTTTACAGCCTGCCTACACAAGAAGTTATTTCTGATTAGCTCCCTTTGTGGACTTTTTAATTCCAGAACAAGATCGCCTCATTCGGAATTAGCTTGCTCTATTTTCAAAGTGGATTAATATAGGACAACTGTGAAGGTTGCCAAGGGCTACCCACAATGTCTGGATACATGTGCTCTTTCGTCTTGACCATAGCCAGCTTTCAAAGTGGATTATGTTAATTTGGAATAAGGCACTTGTATTTCAGAATAAGAATGTCCATACAGGGAGCTAATCAGAAAGTGCTATTTTGTTTTGAATCCACATCCTAACTTAACTTTAATTAACTTCCCTATGCAGAAAAGCCCTTTGCCCAAGTCTCTTCCTTAGAGTCTCCATGGAAGCTGAAATCAGTGTGGCCCCTTTTCTTAATTTTCTACTAGGATTATTAGCAACAGAAGCACTGCTCTAGGACCACTGTCAAATGAGCACAGCAAATTCACAACTGTTGAATATCATTAAAAAGCAAGTAAGCAATGAAGTCATTTAAAAAAAAAATTTAGAATTTTAAAATTCTTCACCAACATCCTACCCCCCAAAATGAAGTGATCAGTTTTATAACCTTTCATAAAGAGCTAGTGTGAAGAGCCAATATCCAGTAAATAAAGGGACGAAGAACTCGTGTTTTAAACCATCTTTCTTTGAAACATTGTGCAAATGGCACAGATTCCATTTAATGTTGTGCTGAAGCAAAAATAAAAAAGCAAACAAATTTCAAGTTGACATACTGTATTGTGAATTACTTTCCCAATTTTTCTACATCTAAGATAGCGTGAAATGTTCTGTGATACAGTAAAACAGTTTAATATACGATTACAGATCTGTAGTAATGAGTCAAAGATAATATGCAGTTAAATCTATATACATATATAGCTTAATATTTCACAGATACAACTTTTTTCCATTTCTGTTTTGTCAACAAAGCATAGGCAGAATATTTACAATTAAGCTGTTGAAAGGAAGCAAACTCCCCTAGGAAGAATAACTTGGTGGAAGTTCCAAACTTCCCAACAGAAGTGTTTGTAAACAGGCTATTTCTTCTTTTTGCAAAGGGGAGAGGAGAATGCAGTGTAATTATAGAGTTTGCTGGGGATGGGGGAAAAAAGCAAAGGCATGATGGTTAAAGTCACCTTGCAGGAAACTGGGATACTTTAAAAAATGTTCCCTGTTTTAACTGGAAAGTTTTAAATAAATAGCTAATACTTTTGTGCTGTTTCCACATGCTTTGGGGGCCGGACAGGCAGTGCTACAATGCCTTGGCTAATACTGTAGTAACATCAGCTTTTAAGAAAGCATACAACAGCACAGGATTGACATCAACCTCCAAGTACACAACACTGCCAAGTAGGAACTTTAAGCGGGCATTTGAAAAGAAATATTTTTGCAAAAAATCATAATTATCTGTGAAACCAAATGAACTCTCATAGATTTTGTTTTTCTAACTTTAAAAAGTATCTATTTCAGGCTCTTTTATAATCAATCCTGTCACACCCCAGCCAGTGAGGATAGCTCTCTCTGCATAGGAATTGCTTAGTTAGTGTCACATATATGTAATACTGTATACACCAAAGTACAAAATGCCCCCTCTAAACAACTACAGTCTTCCCTCAGCTCTGGAAACAGGATAGTTGCATCTGAGTTTATAATGCACAATTTCAATTGCCAGCTCAAAATTGCTCACATGAAAAATTTAAAAAACAAACTAAAACCTGAAAAGGGCAGATGTTATTACAAACTCATTTGGGAGTAATTATGCTGAAGGATAATCTTCTCAATCAGGGCTAAGGGAAGCAGCACAGTTAATGAACCATAACAGTACAATTAATTTCTCTATGTACATTTCCTTGTTCTTATTGGCTAAGATGTCTAATTTGCATAATGACTCTATAGCACACAAATCTGTTTTCTGCTTAGCTACTCCTCTCCAAGTGCCACATCCATATGCCTATAGCAAACCAGGCTACCTCAGCTTTCCCCTCCATCCCCATCCTACTGACCCAACTGCTTCTACTCTTTCTAGCTCCTTCACTTTGCTCTTGAGGAATACATAGTTATTTTTTCCAATTATATGTAACTTGTTTGCCTTAAAAGCTTTAGAACAGATCATGCCATATAGAACAGATCACATGGGATGTGAGAGTGTGGTGTTTATCCTGCCCAGATGGCCAGTATGCAGGGAGGGCATTCACAACTTCTATCTACTCCCTGTTAATTCAGTAATTTTGGCCCAGGGGTTTATCAGCCTAGAATATGGTTATCACCACCCCAGTAATAGGAGATGCCCTCCATTTATCATGTAGGCAAATTCTGTCCAACCTTCCTTATGAATCTGCCACCGTCTTTAAATAGCTGTTAGGACTAGTTAAGGCTCTTGGCTTTTGATTTATTACTATTACTTCTTTTTATTACTGCTGAAATTTAAAGTTGTTCTCCCCAAACATGTTATGAGAGTCCCCAGTGCTGCATATACATAACATGGCATTGGAAAACTGCTGTGGTAGTAATATGGGAAGTTAAATTTCGGTGAACGTTTCTTTAGTAAGTGTGGGTTGTTACACCAGTACCTGTTAATAGAAAAACATTGTTAGCATTAGAAGGGCTGTTGTCAAGTCTGAAGCAGTGCCGGGTGCTGTAGCAGGTATTGCTTTGGGAAATGATTTAGAAAAGGCCCCCCCAAATATTGTAGAAATGGTTCTAGCCCTTATGATTTGGCAACTTTCATAAGAAAACAGAAAGATGGAATTAAATCTATAAATACTGACCATATAATGGGTGAAATTCTGGCCCTACTGAAGTCAATGGCAAGTTTTGTTGGTTTCAGTAGGGGCAGTATTTCATACTGTGCACACATGTACTCATGTATCCATGTAAATTGTAGTGCATCTTCCAACTATTCATGGGTTAGAATTTGTCTTCAAACTGTAAACAAGTATTTGTGCAACATCTAAAAATAATTAACATTATTAGAAAAGATACTGCGAGAGTGTGTGAAGGGAATTTTAGAAAGTCCCATTGCTTTGATGTCACTTGAATTATGGTTCCCAGAATTATGGGTAGGTCAGAAGGTATATAAACATTCACAAACCATAGAGCTGAAAAACTCCTATCAATTCTTTAGGCCATGACTCAGTCCACACTTCTACTGTATGTAAGTTGCTGATGGTAGCCATGAAATACAAACCAGTTAGAACTTATGGCCAAAAACTAAAATTTAAAAGAATCCTTCCAAAGTCATTTCCTTCTGTGCAGTTTTTAAGATTCACCAAATTGTCTTTCTAAAGATCAAAATAAGTGCTATTAGAGCAAACCAAAAAAACAAAGAAAGAACAAAGCAGATCATGCACAGCTGGGTCAAGGCTAAGTTGCAGAGAACAGACACTAGCCGTAAGACAGCTTTCAGTAACTGGCGAACTCAAATAACCCACTCTCCTGCATTGATTTATGATTAGAAGCTGTTCATATAAGGCAGCTGCTGTTGAAGGCATTAAATGCATTGCATGTGGCATAGTTTGCTTTAAAATGCATTACCTCTATTTCTTTTCCTCATTTTGGGTTTGAAGCAAAGCACACTGAAGTCAATAAATAAAATAAATTTCTTATTGACTTGAGTAGGCTTGGATTAGGCCATTACATTAGGCATACCAGGAATGTTTAAAATTCTGCAAGTAAGACAAGGGGACAAAGTGTTAAGTATCCTTCTCTAACAGTCCCTTTTCAAAATACCATCCTAACTGCAAGTGGAGACATCTCTCCTTAGCTACTAAGAAGGAATATTTGCATACATAACATTTAAGCATGGAAGTATAAATTAGCAGCCATCTCTGTTAACAGCAGACCTGATGAGAAATTTAATCCTGGCAAAGACTTTAAAAATAAATACCTGAACTTTTTTTTCTCCTAGAGTTCAATTCTTTTTCCTCTGAAGGCACCCAAGTGATACCACCTGTACATCCTTTTCCTCAATCCCATAATACATTGAATGGCTGGTAAAAAAATGTTTCATTTGTTTGAGTCTATCAAAAACTTGCTCAGTGGCCTCCTTTAAACAACATTAGTAAAAGCAAAGAAAGTATGTTTTGGGGGCCCGAATCTCATTGATACTAAGTAGCCATCTTTGGGAGGACCAAGGGGCTTGAAAATGGATATAAATTACATTACCATAGCATACGTTAACTCTAAGGCCCCATTACCCTAACAGAGAGGGTATTATGGGACTTTAGCATAAAGGAGATTCATATTTTACTTAAATTTTACAAGCAAGGAAAATAAAACTTATGAATAAAACTCAGCCTTTAAAACAACTAGACATCTGATTATGTTTCTCTTCTCTGTTTTCCAGGCATTTTGTTGAGTTTAGCATGTCGTGTCATGTACTCATATTATCGATCACCATCACATTAGCAGGACCTCAGTTCCTTTCAAGGGTGGCATAAAGTTTAAAAAGACATCAAAACAATATACTTTGTATTTAAGTGGCTGACTTATCAGATTCAACAGATTTTTAGCTCTTGTCAGCTTCTTAGTATGGCACATCTTATCCTCAGACTATGCCTGCTGACTTAAGATGTGTGCATGTACTTGTATAACTTTTCTCTGGGGATATGCCTGCTTATATGACGAGAGGGCGTGTCTTAGAACACTGTTACTCTGGTTATTCCATATTTATACAAGCAGAGTAGGTTTTCCCTTTCTCTTAGATAAATCCACTGATTTTTAACCTTGTGCATGATACTGCATTTCTTAACTGAGAATATCTCAGACAATGGGCCAGTTGAATAAAACTACAGGCATATAGTATGTCTGTAGGTATTCATTTTGGTGAATGGTTATTATTTTTTGAAAATATAGTCTATAATTTATGATTTTTAGTACTATAGGGATGTTGAAAACTTCAGAGCCATGAGTAATGAATATTCGTAGTAATACTGCATTGCCATTTGGATTTACTCAGTGGGATGCTGCCCCAGAACCAAAAAAAGAAAAATATTCCATTATAGTCTAGAGAATAGGTGTGTAGAGAGTTGAAAAAGTCTTTTTCTGGAATAAGAGCCTGTTCCCTGCAGTTTCCTTCAAAAACACTGCACCTTTCAACTGTCAAAGTTATTATTAGTTCAGTCTCAAAAATGTTCTGAGGTCTAAGTTTTGTCCATCTTCCTGGCTGCATGTGTAACCTAAGAGTGGAACTATTTTACCTTGTTACTATGCTGTAGAACTGTGATGCTTAATTTTTTCACCATATGGACCCTCCTCCTTTCCTGCTTGTAAATATGAAAGTCCTCTCCACTCCATTCATAATCATAAGAGAGACCTGTAGTATCTACAAAAAATGGCTATAAGAATTTTATGTATTTTTAGCTGTTCTTAATTAAATTAAATTGCTGGAAAGGGAGAACCATCATCATGTCACCAGTGAGTTTCTACATGCTATGGTTTAGGCACATCTGCTGTAGAAAACAGCTATGTTTTTCTGAAGCTTTATTACCTTTTCTTCTACAGATGGGAAATTGAAGCAGCATTACGTATTTCATTGACTGGGAATGAAGTGATCAAATAACAGCTATTGCCACAGTGTAATTTTAATATGGGGAGTCTCAAACACTATGAAACAAAGCTTGCACTTTCTGTAAATGTGTTTCATATTGTACGTTTGTCTTTGCAGGTTCCTTGAGAACGTTTCTGTTAACATGGGCCCATCTGAACTTTGCTTCAGTGAGATTCCATGCTGCTAGCAATTTCACTTCATGTTACACTCCCTCAGATTGCATTTGCTCGGACTTAGTGTCATACTCCAGTGTTTTTATGTTGTGAGGCCAAATATATTCTTCATAAAGAGAATGTAATAACCAACTGAACAATTTTGATGCGATGTTGTTCTATAACTGCAGAAAAGCAGCTCAAAGTGAGGTAAGGAATAAAAAAGATAGGAAATCAACAGTACAGAAGTAAAATCGTTCCTGGACAAATTAGCATTAACAAAAGAACACGGCAAATAAATCCTATTCAACAAGGGAGTCCAGTTAGAGACTAAAACAGTAGTGAAGACAGGCTGGAGGAAAAAAGTTCTTTATGAATACATGATCTGACACCAAAGAAATTAAAATACTGCTGTTAAAATAGAAAATATAATTCAATGCTGGGGGGAAATGCCCCTCCACATATCCTTTCATGCATAATACAGAAGATTGCAGCTGAAAGGAGAGAAAACAGAAAATCTTGAAACCAGGCAAAAAATCTTAGACAAAAATTTGATCAGGTTACGACCAACTTCATGCATGCATATTTATAATCTCTCACTGGTACTTTTTGCACATGCTTTGCAACAGAGCAAAATAAAGACATCAACTATTTAAGAATAATCATTCACCTTCCGTATTTTACATGGGAGCAGCATATGATATTTGACATTTGTCCTGACATTGTAAATCATTTGAAAATTCAGTATCAAAGGAAGTTAAGGAAACAAATTTAAGTTATGTGATTTTAAAATACAAAAGTTTACAGGCATCCTAAAAGACTTTCCTCAATCCAGTGATAAGTCTTCACACACTTGGAAGTATAGTTTATTTTTGCTAATATTTCTTTTTCTCTTTCCTCACAGATCCCTCTTTTCTATAATGAACCATGCCCAGATTCAGAGGTAATGCTTTCTGTGAAGCTCTGTCAGTGTTGGCAAATTTGTGTTAAACAAAAGAAGAGTGAGAGATGTGGTTGTTTAGCCCTTTTTTACAACTCCATCAACCTGTCTCTATCCTATGCCATCTCAAAGCCCCATTAAATTCCAAGGTTAAGTCTGGACTAAGAATATTAGGGGGAAAGCAGGAGCTGCTGACTAGCAGCTAGCATCTTTAGCACTAGCTGCACTGAATAAGGAGCTAATCAGTTTTGTCTTACAGACCAACTGTATCAGATCACCAGAAGATTAAGGAAAGGTTGCATCTTCCTCCACTGTCTAAAATCTAGTACCACTCAAAAGAGACTGATGGCTGAAGAACAACATCCAGGCATGAAAACATTTAACAACCTTTTTTTTCTTGGTGATTCTACAGTAATCTGCCTTAACTCATTTTAAAATATAGAAAAGAGAAAACAAGGCACTAACTTTTTGTAATATCCATTTAAGGTTACATGGCCAAAGGAAGAATTTTTACATTATTTATGTTTCTTTTAAAACTATGGTGCAAAGAGCAGATCAGACACAAAGTATTCTGTAAAAATCTTTTATACTAACCTACTGCAAACAAATGTGCAACATGGACTGTCTTTTGACTCTGAGGCACAGAGACAGTTTTTAAGAACATCCACAGATCCCTTATTTATGCAAGGACTGGCACAACTTTTCAAAGGCACAAATGAGAGTTTGGTATGCACCTCCCACTGACTTCAACAGAAGAATCCTTAGCTGTCCTTTGAGCCTTAAAAATTCTCACCCATTAAAACTATTTCAGCGATAGCTTTATTTCTGAATTGCATACAAAAATTCAAGATCTCGGAGATGAAGAAGTGAAGGTGCTGTCATTCTCATGGCAATAAGCTAACAGAGGTACACTGTTCACGGACATTAAATTTTGAAGCCAAATAATGTTAGCTGCACTTAATCCAGATATTATCACTACACAGAACAAATCCAGCGCAAGAACAGAGAACATCTCTTGTTTTCAGAGCCCAGACATATTTCTGTCCTCAGCCATTTTACTTGCATAATGGCACAAGAAAAGGTGGCCATGATACTACTAAGTTATGCAACCATTTCAGTACCCTGATGTTACCAGAAGACTAACAATACACATGTGGTAAAACACAGTGACTAACCACTGGCTTTATTCATTTTGTAAGCCTTTGTACTGAAAAATAACTACTGTAATAATTAAAAACAGGTTCTCTCAGTGGCAAGTCCTGTTCCAATCCCTGGACTACACTGTTCCCTTGCATCTAGTTTCAGTGTGTATATCTCTTGTAGATGCAAGATTGTGATGGGTAGAAGTATAATAATTGCATGGTATTTTAAGTTAGAAATAAGACATGGTCACAGCTCGATGGCTCAGCTGCTAACACTGCTAAAATTAACTTCCATTTAATACCAATAATACGAGTAATACCATTTAATCACTGGACCTACCTAGGCCATCAAAATCAGAAAGAATAAATGGGGTGAAAAAGGGATGTAGCAACTTCAAGAGACATACTCTGGCATGTAAACAATCTCGGACAATAACAACTTCTCCACTAGAAGAAAAGCAACAGTTATTATTTAAGAAACTGAAATAAAAATTCTGAAGAGGATTCTAGGAGTATGTCTCAGAGTGCATTACACTCATCTTAAAGGTACACAGAAGAAAAAAAGAGACAAAATGTATAGTTACTGACAATGAAGGATGTTATGCACCTTCACACTGAGAAAAAAAACCCCAAAACTATGACACTGTTGCTTGGCAGCAACTATCAAAATCAGGCATAGAGTATTCTCTGTATGAGGGTGGAAGTTAAATGCCCAGTATAGGTTTTTTGATGTTGTTCATTGCTGGAAGTTTTAACACTTCAGTCATGTTAAACAGCTACCATGGCAATCAAGGATTTTTGAAACATAAAAAGAGCTGTTATTGTAACAAGAGTATATAGAATAATGTTTAATACAACTGGGATCCAAAACCAAAACCCTGTACATTTAAATATGAGAAAAACTTAAGAAGCTGGTACTAAAGTTGGATTGCAGATAGCATCTCAAACAGCTAAGTGAGAGCTTGGGCTCTTTTTATGATTTTAACACTAGAGTCACATTAGGAACAAAAAGTAGCGAGTGTAAATATATTATAGTTTCCATGTTAAATCACTTCTTCAGACTGAAGATGGAAAGTTAATTTAAAAATATGAACATGCAGGCAAAACAGCTCTGCATTTCCCCATGTCCCCATATTTCCCACAGCCAGTGAATTTATTTGGGGATAAATATTATTTGATGCAGCTAGTATTTGTCTAAATTGAACTTTACAATGTTTAATGTTATCCAAAGTGGGTCATTCAGTTAATAAAAATAGAAATAAGTGTTCTAAACTATGGAAGAGGCAAATAGGAGACTAGACAGTCACCTTGCTGGGGTCACCTGACCCTCAGTTATCTTTCCTGCTTGGTGCAGGGGGCTGGACCCAATAATCTTCTGAGGTCCCGGCCTTACAATCTATTAATCTAAGCCCCCTATCCTGCAATTGCTCTGTGCAGACAGACCCTATGTCCACACAGATTCCCACTGATGTCCTCTTCTGCAGACACCAGGGTCTGCAACACAAAGTCTGTTGTAGGATTAGTATATTCTTGTGCTTATCAGCTCACGACAACGAGACTCCATCCTGATTCCTGCTTTAGCAGGCACATGGGAAGCATTATATTTCCTGTTTCAAAAGCAAAGGATAGGGGCAAATTCTGAAAAATATTGTACAGCACCATTAATTTGGTTCAGGAGGGAAGCTGGGTTTTATCAGAATAAGCCTGCATTTGGAGTCTTTAATGGTCTCACCAGTTTTGAAACAAACATTTCCCAGGTAACATCCTCAGAGTGGTTGGTAGTTTGAAGGCTGAAACACTAATGGATATCTAATTACTTTTCATTACACTAATTACCACCCCTGTTAATCCTAAAACCTTCTCAAAAACAAAATGAAAAAAAATAGAATTATAAATAAATAAATAAATACATTGTAACCCCAGAACTTTTATATGTTCTCTCTGAAACTAGACCAGCTTTAGGAGATATCAGCTTGACCTAGAACCTCACAAATTCCAATGGGGTAGGGGGGCAAAATGAAAATACCTGAGACTTGGATTGCAGAAATTTTAACAGTAATTTGTTTGCTTTTGGAACCCTATCCTGAGAGCTGGTGAAGTCCAAACCCTTCTTCCATACCCACATAGCAATGACCTGCTGGATGTAAGGAAAGCAATATATCCAAAGCACACAATGACACCTACGTTTGATCAAAGCAATTGTAATGGAGAGTGAAGTTAACAGCAGCTGACTGGCTTGCTGTGTCCAAACACTGAGCCACTGTGGAACTCAACTCTTTCTCCAGCCCAACAAAGCAAAATGTTGTCATCCCCTCTTCCAGCCTTAAACTCCTGTGAATCTGTTAAAAACATCCTCATGTGGTACATTACTGGCACTTTTTATCTCAGTCTCATATGGTAGATACACATACATTCTGTCCGTGTATTTACACAGAAAAGGTCTGATAAGAGTAAAATATTATTCATACAGATATAAAAAACCCAAGGAGTTGCATTATCCAAAAAAAGTGTTTTGCAGGAAACAATAATAAAAATGGTATCTTAACCACAACTTTTTTTTTTTTAAATTAGAGATACCCAAAACTATAATTTTACTTGGGGCTTCTGTACCTTGATAGGGAGTTCGATGGAGTATATCTGAAGGCACTTAATATTCTCCTCTCAGCTAAAAGATGTTTACACAGGGAGCTGGGGCATTTGGGGTGAGGGTTAAGGGGCATGGAGGAAAGATGGATGAAAATGAGCCCTGAAGAACTGTGATCTACACAGCATCAGGTGCAGAAAGGAAAACAAACGTACAACCCAGGCATTGAGAATGTCTTTCTTCAAAAAAGAAAACAGCCAACTGCAAATGTCTTTGTGTTTCTATGGACAGAGCACATCATGCAGCTCTCTGCCACTGCATCATACACTCTTAGAGATATTTAACTTTGTCAGTTCATTTGCCTCCTCAGTTCCTGTGTCCTCACAGTTATTTTTCTCTACAGCTTTTCCAAACCTGCATCTGTCTTCTGCTTTCACTGAATCTTTTTGGAGCCTTTTGGAGGAAGGAAGCATGTCCTTGGGTTCTGAGCTGTTATCTGAGCTATGAGATACCTTGTCAGAATTCTGTACAGAAGGCACCAGATTAGCAATCTCATCAGTTGGAGACCGCCCGATGCTGCCATCCACTTGAACTCGAATGTCTGGAGATATAGACAACTGGTGATGTGGCACAATCCCATTGTCCATGCATTTTGGGTAAAGGTATGTCTTCATTTGACCCTTCCCCTTCACATTGACTGTCCCCCTATAATCAAAGTCATACCCCATCTTGTTTAGGACACGGTAGCTCTCTTCACTCACCTGTATCCGGCACTCCACTCCAGTAGTGTCCATCCTGCTAGCAATGTTAACGGTATCACCCCAAATGTCATATAACAACTTGGTGGTGCCAATGACCCCAGCAGTGAGGGGGCCATGGTTAAAGCCAATACGAAGTTTAAAATTAAACCAGAGCATGTTGTTGTTGAAGTCATCTACCACTCTCATCATTTCTTTGGCAAATTCAAAAAGGGTTTGCAAATGTCCGTGTGGATGATTGTTATCCTGAGACTGAGAGGTATTTAGTCCTGAAGCTGCCATGTATGTTGCCCCAATTGTTTTGATTTTCTCAATGCTGCTGTAATGTGGTTTGCTCAGCAGTTCATCAAAGTCCCCGATCAGTTCATTCAGGACTCGATAGCACTCCTTGCCTCCCTCATAGTTCTCCTCATAGAACTCACTGAAGTTCACAATACTAGCAAAAATTACTCCACCGCTGTCATGGTTTTTGGAGTAACTCTGGGAGACCTTCAACTGCTCTGCCACATGATATGGAATAATATTCCTTAACAACCAGTCAGCCTGATCCCTCATGCTCTGTATTTTGGTACGATGAAGATCAGCTTCTACATCTCCATGGTAGAGAAGGCGGTAACTGACTTCAAACTCCCGATTCAGAAACCAAACCATAAGGAGCAAAAGAAAGAAAACCAGTATTACTTCCTGACCAATCAGGTCTGCTGGCTTCTTTGTATCATTTGGCTCTGAACTATTGCATGCATTCTTCCTGGAACTGCAGTAGGGGAAAAGAACAGAGACAAAAAATAATGTACATTTTCAATGTACAGGTTCTTGATTTAGCTGCATCATTAAAAAAAATCCTTTACTAAAAATAAATTGAAGAAGCATTACTTTGCATACTTAGTTATAACACTTTTCGATTTTATTTGCTATTAACCAAACCCATGTTGTGGAACTCTCCTGTCCTAAATTTCATCACTATTAATTTAAAGGGACACTGCTGTGTTTGGTAGACTTAGAAGCTGCCCAAATTTTACAGCAGTTACATTTTATTATTTTTAAAATTATATTTTATGTATAAATAACTTTACTTGTTATATTATTTAAAACATATATTTTATATATGTATAACTTAGTATTTTGTTGTATTTAACATGAAATTTTGCTTCCTAGATTTGGAAAACAAGATTTTACAACTGATAACAGAACACTGCTGCTTCAAGGCTCTCTTTATGTTTCCCCAAAGGCCTGAAAAATTATATAAGCCTTGCAGTAGGCATTTCAGATCAATCTACTGGGACTCTGTAGGAAAATAATTCCAAAGCTGATGGTATTTTTTGGAGAGCATTTTGTCGTCTTCCTGAAAAATTGGAGAGGATGTGGTCATAACCTGAATTATGAATAAGCTTGTTATGGGGAAAAAGGAAATTTTTCAAGAAGCCAAGACTGAACCTTCGGTGCTTGTCTAGATCAAGGTCAATATTTTGGACCTCATCCACAATTAATGGCAGTATATGCAGATTATAAAACCTTGTTATAAAATGCTGCCTGTGTCAAGGAGCTCTTAAATAAGTTGGCAGCTGCAAACTGAACCAGATTAACCCTCTCACTGGCATCAGGGTATTGTCCATTCAATTTGGGAAGACCACTTATAAACACAACACACGAGTGCACTTCCTGAAACTAGGCTGTAATACATACTGAGCAGCGTTCAGAAATTCCAAGACTTACTAATAGAGTTACTTAATCACAACCTTTTTTAGTAAACTTACCTCAGACCAGAGGTTTCCTCAGAGACAGGAAACTGGACACAGTTATCCAAGACAAAAACAGGGTTTTCTGACCAGAGGCCTCACAGAAGGCGTCTCCTTGAAAACACCTGCAACCCTAGTTTCCTAAAAATGATGGCAGCACATCTCCACCCAGACTAGACTCAGTGGCTGTATCTAACTGAGACACTGACTGCACCGTCATTGCTGTGCAGTAGGGGTGTGCGAAGCAGGCGCTATTCAATTTGGATTTGGCCCGAATCAGGTCAGTGATTCAATTCGTTGATTCAAATCGCTGTCCCTGATTCAATTCGGCCAAATCCAAATTTGAAGACTCGATGCTGATTTGGAGAATCAGTGATTCGGACGTAGACACAGCTTTGGAAGTTTTTTCTGCATACCTTGAGGTAGAGCTCATGAACTCTGCAACTCAGAAGTGTGGGGGGGGCCCTCCATGTGCTCGGTGGCAAACCCAGAAGTGGACCAGAAGTACTTCTGGTCCACTTCTGGGTCTGCCAGGAAGTTGGAGGGACCCCCTGTCTCTTCCTGGCTCAGCAATTGGCCTCAGGGGGACCCCAGGTACCCACCCCAGGAGGCACCATTCACTGAGCTGAGGAGTTGTGGGCCCCCCGTGCGCTTCTCGGCAGACCCGGAAGTGGACCAGAAATGCTTCTGGTCCACTTCTGGGTCTGCTGCTGAGCGTGCTGGGGGGGCCCGCCATGCTTCTGTGGGACACTCCATGCACCTGAGCATCGCAGCATTCACCTGCCTGCTACCTAGAGGTACGCAGAAAAAACATTTAAAGTTGTCTCTATGTCAATCTCCAAATCTCTCCAAATCAATTCAGAGGGTTTCAATTTGATTCTGAGAAATTAAAGGGTCCTCTGATTCGACTCAGATTCAGAGATTCAGCCACTGAATTGGGCCAAGTCTCTTCCCAATTGAATCAGGAACTGAAGCTTTGCACAGCCCTACTGTGCAGTAGCATCGCCAAACGGCTTTTTCATGATGCTGCCTGCACAGTAGCCCAAAACTACTGCGCAGCATCGCATCATGCTTTCTGCCACGTGATGCTACTGCATGGTAGTCATGGGCTACTGCACAGTCAGTATCTTGTGTAGATGTGGCCAGTGTCTCCAATGCCTTTCTCTAAGGGGCATGCTCTTAAGCACAAGGGTGCACATAGATGTGCTCATTACATTCTAACTAGAATGTGTTGGAGCGGACTCAATTAATCAAGTCTGCTATAGATTTCATAAACATTAGGGCTGGAAGGGACCTCGGAAGATCACTGAGTCCAGCCCCCCGCCCAAAGGACAGGAAGTCAGCTGGGGTCATAGGATCTCAGCAAGATAAGCATCCAATTTGCTCTTGAAGGTGTTCAGTGTAGGT
>NW_017729002.1:17474847-17475803 GCF_001723915.1 Gavialis gangeticus
CGAGTGCTTGTAAAGCCGTGCCAGGGGTCCCGCAATGACCTCAGCCAATTCCCTCAGTACTCGAGGGTGGAGATAGTCCGGACCAGCTGATCTGAATACATCCAGTCCCTCCAGAAGTTCCCTAACTAGTTCCTCACTAACCCTTGGCCTAGTTGTGCCTCCCCTGGGGCCTGAAGGGGGGCCCAGAGGAGGGGTGGCTGTTCCGGTCTCTGCTCAGGAAAATGGAGGCAAAGAAATCATTAAATATGTAAGCTTTGTCATCTGGTGTGATGACCAAGTTTCCTAGCTTGTCCTGCAGGGGCCTCACATTACCCGGAATCTTCTTTTTGCCCCCTATGTATGTATTTAAAGAGCCCCATGGCTCTCAGCCTGTCATCGTAAGGTCTCTTTTTCCTGACCTCTGATCATGTGCGTGGCTCTTCTCTGGACTCTCTCAAGCTTCTCCACATCCTGTTTGAATTGTGGAGCCCACAACTGGACACAGTGCTCCAGTTGTGGCCTCACCAAGGCTGAGTACAAGGGGAGAATGACGTCCCGGGATTTGCTTGATAAGCATCTATGGATGCAAGGCAGCATTTTGCTCGCTTTACTAGCCACAGCATCGCATTGCAGGCTCATGTTCATCTTGTGGTCAATGATGAAACCCAAGTCTCTTTCTTCCGTAGTGCTAGCCAGTGTAGCACTGCTAAGCCTATAAACATGCTGCAGGTTTTTCTTCCCAAGGTGGAGAACCTTGCATTTTTTGGTGTTAAACACCATCACTTTCTCATCCACCCATTTGTTGAGCCTGTCCAGGTCACCCTGGATCACCCGCCTATCTTCTGGTGTGGATGCTTTGCCCCCAAGTTTCATGTCATTGGCGAACTTGGCCAGTCTGCTTCTTACTCCAATGTCCATATCATTAATGAAGATGTAGAATAATATGGCTCCAAGGACAGAGCCTTGGGGGACCCCAC
>NW_017729002.1:17475814-17486266 GCF_001723915.1 Gavialis gangeticus
GGATAGTGGTCTGTGGGCTGGAGGAGCTTAGGGATCCTCCTATGTTTTAATTAGAATGCTTTAGTGTTCCCTCACTGTCATGTGTACAAAACCTCTGCATATTTCAAAATGGCCATCAGGCACTTTATCTAAACCTCATCAATTGAGCTTTAGATAAAGCATCCTGTGGCTATTTTGAAACATACAGGGGCTTAATACATGTGATGGTGAGCCATTTTAATTACAGCAGCTGTCTGGGAACCGCTCTAATTAAAACAGCCCCCACTCCTCACTCCTGAGCATGTGTAGAGGCAGCCAAAGACTGTAATCCCAAAGCCCCTTTCAAACACTAATATAGGATAGAGGCTGGAGGTTGATCAAAGATGACTTTTAGTTTGTCTCCACAACATCCTTCATATTCATCAGGGGGACGCTTCCATTTCACAAACCAAATGAGGAAATATTGAGTCATGTTATAGGTGTAATTTCTAGTTGCAGCTATCTACCCAACAATACCAGATCTAGACTGGGCAGGATTCAGGAGATGTACCAAAAATATATATGGCACACTACCATGGTTACCATGGTACAGCTCTCCCCTCCATCATTCGTTGTACAGGTGAGACATTGAAAACAGGTGCCTTTGTTACTGTCTGTATTTCCATCCAAATCTCCAATCACATTAGAGGCACAATCCACTGGAAAATGTTCAGTGTGGCCCTGCACATGCATACATACCTAGGATCATTAGAGTCACAGGACAGAAGGGCTGGAAGGGACCTTATGAGCCCATCTAGTCTAGCCCTCTGCTCAAGGCAGGATCACTGCAGAGGTAACAGAATAGCTACCTGCACATAGCTAGCATTTTTTGCATTTATTCAGCTAAAAAGATATTTAGATTCTTGAAGGGGAAATGCTGTTCCCCTGATCATATATGAAAATCTGTCTGAGAATCACTGAAACTCTTCAAGCATCTGCTAGACCTTATGGAAACAAGAGAGATTGTTTTGGAGATACAGAAGTGAATGTTTCCATTGGAATCTGGCTAAGGAAGTACAGCATTATGTTATGTCTCTTTTAGGGCTGATGTTTCCCTATTTAATATTCTTCAAGACATATTTTTAGCCAAGCTTAATTGTACAGTAGACTGTTTAACATGTTTTAGAATCCACATGGAAGTGGAAAAGTTGTGAAGTTATACTAGGCAAATAAAGCCTTTCACATTACAGTACTGTTTGAACACGAGATGCAAATATGAAGCAGCATGATTATTAATGATTCAGTTAGACCTTGTGAATTGTCAATTTTGGAATCACTAGTAACTTCTGACTGACATATTTTTGAAACTGTTGTGGTAGATCAGACATTGGAAAATAAGTCATACAATACCAGAAAGGGCAGGGAAAGCCTAGAGGTCAGTGCATCAAGTTTCTTAAATAGGATTTCCTAATTTTGGTTGTTCCTGTCAAAATCAGGTTTTCATTTTTCTCTCTTTACCTAACTGACTAATATAGGACTCAAAGACAAGGAGATGGTCATTCATTCTCTCTAGAGAAGATTTCAGTCCCAGGAATGGAGAAAGCATTCTTTAAAAAGCCTGAGAGTCTCTTGTTCTGTAATTTGATACCAGCTAGAACTTCATTCTGATTTGCTTCAAATAGGTGATAAATCATATCACCTAGGGAGGAAGGATGTGGTGGAACACCTTGGAACAAGATTTCCTGACTGAAGGATACATAAACGTGATTCAGGAAGTCTGTAGTGACCCTGAATATCTCTGCCAGATGGACTCATTTCAGTGACAAAAAAAGCTTGTGCAGAGCATTCTTCAAGGATTCTTACTTTAACTTCTCCTACATAAATGGAATATGAAAGAACAACCCTGTCTTGATGGATAGCAACATAACTAAGGGGGGGATGACTGGGGCACCAGCTCTGGGTGCCATCTGTGGTGGACGGGGAGGGGAAGGGGGAGGGAGAGGAGGGTGCAAAAATAGCAGCCACTGTGCTGTTTGCCTGGTTGCTGTGCAAAAAAATCCCAGGAGTATACTGAAAGAGGAAATTCATTAGACGCACAATCCACTGGAAAATATGACTTCTGTCTGAATATACTGGAGCCACTATGATGAGGGTAAGACATACTATAGCTCCAAGAAACAAATAAAAAATCCCTCTGTTCCTTTCCCATTTATTTATGTTGTATAGTTGACAACACTTTATTTTGCATGCCTTCAGCAAAAACTGTACGTTATGATTTTATTATACATAATTTTACTGTCCATTTTATTGTAGTTTTAGCAAAAGCTGTAAATAAACTGAGACTAGAAGATACCACTTTATGTGCAATTGGGTAGCAAGGGAGAAACTCACTAGCTTAGAAAACTGTTACAAGCCTCAACCAAGCAAGATAAAAGCTTTCAGATATTTTACAGGAGCTTTTAAGAATTTCAAGACCATTAAACCTGTTTACTTTTCAAGAGATACCCTACTAGGAAATGGAGTTTTTAAAATTGGTCAATTTAAATCTTAAACTGACAGGACTACTTTAAACCAAACAACTGAAGCAGTAGTTGAAGTACTAGCTGGCACAAAGGCCTAAGAAAGAACTTGGCATCTTTATCCAGACTGCGCTGAATACAGTACACATGAGAGTTCCCGAGATGGAGTCAAGAGGTTTTCCTTTGGCTCAATCATAAGTCCTGAATATCACAACATAATTTTTTTTCCTTATAAAAGAGCCTTTTGGAAAGACATTTTCCCTATGAGCCAGTAATCTCAGTTTAGAATTGGATTTTTCTCTCTACATAAAACAGATGCATAATGGCTGGGTTTTTTAAAAGAATGGAAAGGGTGAACAATGAGAAAAGGAGGAAAGATCAAACAGAGCTGTGCAGTGGAATTTGATGGTTCATGTAGAATCTGAGACAACGTAAATGGGATTCTGCCATGAGTATGAGATGCTAAATATCTGGGAAAGATGGAGAGAGAACTTGTGAACATTCTGTTCCATACTTTAAAGTGAGCACAGAACATAACTCAACTTCAAATTATATTTGGATGGAGACGGTGAAGTGAAATTAGAGCCATTTTTTAAAACCATATAGTAGGTTTGAGTCTTACATCTCAAATGACCTGTTCCTTTTAGGAACTATGAGCAGTTGAGTGAAAATATATTGCAACTACTCTGAGGCAGGAGAAATAATTAAAAAGCTGAGTATTTCATAGCTAGAAGATACACTGTTTGACAACATGACTTTTGAAGTGGCACAAGAAGTGGAATACCTTATACTGAAAGGTCATGATGCAAATTCTATATTTTGATTTAACTACAGTACTCCTTTGCAAAAAGCCAGTTCTCAGGGGAGCTTCCATCTGCGACTCCAAATAGTAGCTCTTACTGATGACAGGCAAGGATATTTGTGGACAAGTCTGTCCCAACCATGCAATTGGTCCAATAATCACCCACAAACATCCTTGCCTCTCACATATTTCCTGAACCATCACACCTATTAATACCACTCCAACACTACCAGCTCTTACTGATACAAATCTCTATAAAATCTTGGACAGGTAAGCCAAATGGGACTCAAAACATACTGCTTATAGATCTGTTGCATGACCTTAGTTATTTCCACAATAAAACATTTTCCTGAAAACCACAGGAAAAGCCTGCGTGTTAAGTAAGAATGGTGTCTGGATTTTATGACACAGACAATGATAACCTTTGCTAAGTAGTGTGGCCTTGAGTATGTTTAATTACAATCAGTGTATCATAAAAATATCCAAACTTGCTTTAAACCAGGTTGTTTGGGTACAGGTAGCTGTCTATTTGCAGCAATGCAGAGTTTAAACTGCTACCAGATTAGAGAGCTACCAGATTAGTTTGTGTTATACTACAGTCACTGCTCTATATGCATGTTCTCAGCTTCTTACTGAACCATTAGCTTCCCTCAACTTGGAGAGAACGTAATTCCTATAAATACAAAATGCTTGAACTTAGAAACAATATTATTTAAAAAAGGTGGAAAGAAAAGTACAATTGTAGGTCTGTGGAAAAGATGATCATAGTTCTAATTCACAATTCTGTTTTAATCCCAGAACATAACAAAGAAATAATTTTGCCAATTTAGGGTCTTTACAAAGTTTCACATCTTCAGAGCAGATAAATTTGCATTTTTTGCAAGCTTAATATTGCATCAATGTAGTTCCCATATTTTACTGGAAAAAGACTGCCAATTAAAAATTATGCATTAATGCTGGCACACATTATGGAGGAAGAGTATATTCTGTATTTACTCAGATACCACCCTTACCTTTCCCCCCAAAAATTACCCTTCTAAAACTGAAGTGCATGTCTGTCTTAAGTGGGGAAGCTGATTTGTCTGCCCAAAACAGGCGTGGAGATGCTTTAAGATGACTGATGCTTCTTTTCCCTCTCTTCCCTCCAGCAGCTGCATGGAGAGAGGGGCAGAGTCCAAAAGGGGCAGATCCAGGGTGCAGTTGCACCTGGCTCCACCCAAAGTTTAAAACCAACTGCCCAGCAGCAGCAGTAGCATTTCTATTCCAGCAGTGCTGAGGAAGTCAATAGACTTCATGATTCTTTATAACCTATCTGATGTATGGTAATTGCTTTCCACAGGTGTTAATGTTCCCGTTTTCTTTGTAATTGTCTTTATGTTCCACTAATCAAACTATCTTTTCTTTGGCAATGTTTTGCTTCTCCTGTTTCACAGCCCTGCAGGTTGTTCTTAGCTCTTTTCAAATCATAGATCTGCCCCCGGTGTCCAGTCTTTAGTAGCAGCTACGGTTGCAGCTTGTGGCAAAGCAGCCATGATCTGCTGACAATTCAAACCATGTGAAAGGGTTAAACCTGTAACTTCTGTCTGAAAAGGAAAGGGAGGGTAAGTGAGCTGAAGATTAGGCTCTACCCATGCTCTATGCAGCCACAACTCTGGAAAAATCTCCCCCCACCCCTTTTATTCTGCCTTCCCCAAAACAAGGTACATGTCTTCTTTGGGTGCCATGTGGTATTTGAAAAAATTCTGTGCGGCATATGTATACATAAATAGGTATGTATAGACATACATACATATATATGTATGTATGTATGTATGTATGTATGTATGTATGTATGTGCGACAGGGGCAAGCTTTCACGTCCAGTGCAAGCACCGGTCTGCCTCCCGTCTATGGGCCAGCCGCCCACCTCACTTGTCTGCCATGCCTTGATGTAATAATATGAGGATGTTAATCAGTCAGGAGACTGCCCATTTTGAACCCGGATATTTAGGGGGGTATCCGCAGCTCTGTTCCACCTCTACACTGCAGCCCAAGCCTTGGAAATAGCATCCCAGGCAGCTAAACTCAGCCGTACCCTTTACCCATTAGCTGTGGTCCCTTCTCTGGGACCTTCAGCTCCCCCTTAGGCCCCATCCCTGTCTCAGGCCAGTTGGGATCCTGAGCCTCTTGCTCTCAGGGCATCCCTCATGGTGGGCCCCTGGCCCTTTTGACCCTTCTCTGGGTCCTGGCTCTGGCATAGACCAGTCAGGTAACTTGGGTCAGGTCTAAGCTACTTGCCTGCTCACTGGGTTGCCTGGCCCCGTTGGGTCACTCACCCCAACAGGCTCAGGCACTTCAAGTATCTTAACTGGCCTTCCCTGCATTACGTAACCCACCCAAAGCTGGGGGCTGAGGTTAAGGTGCCCTGACCCGCCTTCCACTGGGGAGGTGATCACTCCTGGCATTTACATGGGGACTGTCGCACCACCAGCAGCCTCACCAGGCCTTCCTGCCCCAGCAGGGTGCAGTTTTAGGTAAGTCCCAGGACCAATGAGGCCTCCAAGCCATCCCCATAGCCTCACCCTTACCTTAAGTGTGTTCCTGACAGAGCTCAGCAGAGAGGTGTTTCTCCTCTGCTGGCTGATCACAAACCGCCCTCAGCTCAGGGACCTGGGTCTTAAAATGGCTGCCCTCATCAGGTGCCTGCCCCTCCTTGGCACATTCCTTAAAGTGGCAGGCAATACCAGGGCCCTGCCACAGTACGCATATGTAACTATGTATCTACATTCACATATGTAGACACAAACACATACTTATATGCATATATTTTAATCCAAAGAATCATTTAGAAAAAAATTACAAATAGAGAGTTTTCTTGATACATTTAAAATGTGACTGCAGTTTGGTATCTGACTTTTTTTCCTCATTATTTATATTTTATAATTATTTATAAAATATTTATACCTTTAGGCTAGGGCTTGCAAGGAAGGCTGAGGGAACCCAATGACTATCTTCCACAGCCTTCTGGTGGGGCTTGAGCCCCTAATTTTATTAGACACCCTTGAAAATGCCAGACTTATTCTGTTTATAGCCTTATTTAATTCAGAACAAATTAAACATTACAATTCTAGAAGAAAAATATTTTTTATAGTAGAATAATTATTCTGGCTACTAACTTTGTTATTAAGGACTCTGACAATGTAAAAAAATTCACTGCAATTAAGTCATACTTGCAAAACAGAGTTTTTTTAAAGGTTATTAGCAGCCTGTGAGGTTTTCTAATATCTGCAGCATTTAGGTATCTGCTACTTAAGTGAGCTGGTCACTGGTAATTTTAAGCAACAGAAAGTACCTTGCTGATTTTATGAATAAATAAGTCAACGAAAACTGCAATGGAGGATGGCATGACATTACTTCCCAGAGATCCAACTGCCTTAGAATTTTCTGATTTACATATGGTCTGCTTTAATGACTTAGCTCATATGTTCTCAGCCCAAACCTTCCAAGTAGTCTGGCTTTTCTAAACTTAGAACATTAAACTTAAAACATTAAAGAAAAGAAAGGTATATTTAATAAATCACACATACTCACAAACAGCTGGAGCTCTGTAAGTATAGAGAGGTCAGGCTTTTACTGATATCTCGTTTTGGACCAACTGTATAGTTGGAATTGCTTCTGGACAAGCTTTTGGTCATCAGGGCTAAGTATAGACAGTCAAAAAGCCTGAGGCTGAATTGATTCAGTCTTTACAGGTTAGTTTAAGGTGCATAGACTGAACTGATAAGCAAGTGAACAACAGCCATTCATGTTTGATTCTGGAAATGCAGCCACATGTCTGCAGTGGTCCAGGCCAGAAGCCAGGGTGCACTAGAGAACACCTCCCTTCTAGGCTGGAGCAGACAGCTTGGGCCAAGGCTAGCCCACCCACCCTGTCGAGGGGGTTTGCAAGGGAGATAAAGCATTCTGGGTTGCTGGGGGACTGTAAATTAACTTGAATCTGGAGGGATCTGGGACAGAAGTTCAATGAACCAATTTAACCTAAATCTAATAAGTCTGATACTACATCCATCCAGGTTTATCTTAAACTGGTTTCAGCCACTTTGAAAGCAGTTTATGCGCACTGAAATGCTGTTGTGTTACAGATCTGAATTGGTTTCTGATCACTTGTACTGGTTTATGTGTAATTGTTATCCCCTACCCAGGTGCCCTTCCTCAGGCTTCTCAGGACCTGAGGAAGCACACGATGTCCAAACATTGTCCAGCAGCTCTCCCAACTATACAATTGGTTTAATAAAAGATATCACAAAAAAGTTTGGCCTCTTGGACATGTCTTGGACCACCATAGCTACAACAACACTCCAACCCTATTAAGTGTGAGGACAAATATACCTTTTCACTGCTTTAAAAGAAAAGGCGGGGGGTGGGGGTGGCGGGGATGAGGGGAGACACAGACGGGACTGCTATTTGGGAACCGAACATCAACTGTTAAAATATAACTGCTACATCTATTGATCCTGTCCCAGTACAAGTTAGCTAAATCACTGTACAGGCAGTCCTCGACTTATGTCTTTTTGAATTACAATGAATGTCAATTGTGCCGTTTATAAACTGACACCCTGTTTTGACATTCTGATGTGGGCTTCAACTTTATGACGGTCAATACAGCTGCATCCAGCTAGTAAGTCTGTTGTGGTGGAAGGGGAGGGGGACAGGAAGAGGTGTGTGTGGGGGTGGAAGATTAAGGCTCCTGCGGTGAGGGAAGGACCGAGGCTGGGGCAAGCACTACCCAGCTGGGGCAGGGTGGGCACGGAACTGAGCTGCAGCTCATCGGGGGATGCGGGGAGGGATGGGGTGCCGGCTCCCGCTGGTGCGTGCTGCTTGTCTGGTGGCTTGTCTGGCAGTTCCCACCACTTGTCTGGGAGGGCATGGGGGGCAGGCGTGTGCCTCTGGATCTGCACAGGGTGGGTGGGGCGGGCAGGGCCAGAGCTGCACCGTGCTGCGGTCCAGGCAGGTGGTGGGGGCTATGGCAAATTTTTGGGTGACTGCAGCCTTCCCATAGTCCCCACTCCACCACCTGCCCTGTCCCAATCTGGGGGTATATGCCTCTCCATGCCCTCCTGCCACTCACCTAGCTGGGGCAGGGTGAGCGCAGGACAAAGCCATGGCTCACCCAGGGTTGCGGGGAGGGAGGGGTGCCTCCTGCCACTGTGTGCCGGTTGTCTGGATGCAGCGCATCAGTTCCATTATGTGCCTGCCCTGCCCCAGCAGGGCAAGCGGTAGGAGGGCATAGCCCCCACTCCCAGCGCTGCTGCTGCCAGCACAGAGGGCAGCCTGGTGCAGACCTGGCCTTGCCCACCCTAGGGGCACACCCCCCCCATGCCCTCCTGGACAAGCAGCAGGAACAGCCGCGGGAACTGCTGGACAAGCTGCCAGATGAGAAGCATGCAGTGCAAGGAGCCGCTGCCCTTCCCTCCCCATGCCCCTCTGATGAGCCATAGCTCAGTCCTGCCCTGCCCAGCCCCAGCCCTGGTTCTGGCCCCAGCCCCTGCCCCCCAATGCCCTCTCCTCCCCCTTCCCTTCCACCACAATAGACTTACCAGCTGGATGCAGCTGTACTGAGCATTGTAAAGGAACCAACACCCCCACTTATAACACTGTTCCTATGGGAAAACCGGACTGTTCCTATGGGAAAACAGGACAGCCCTGGGTCCTGGCAGCACCTGCTGCTCTAGACCCACTGCTGCTGCTGCTCTAGACCCACTCCCCACTTCCCCACCTACAGGCTAGCCTGTCTCCTCCCTTGCCACCAGGCCCATGGCGCCTGGGCTTGGGGTGTGAGGGGCTCCCAGCTGACTGGGATGCAGAGCTAGTTGTGCTCCTGCCCTCTCCCCAGGGGACCACGCCAGGGAGGCACCCCGAGGCAGGCCCCCCCATGCACTTCCTGTGCCTTGAGTGTGCCTTTGGTGAAAGTGTCCCAGGTATGCCATGACGAGCTGGTTGCGCAGAACGAGGGGTGTCTGACCCACTACACCCTGCTGCTGCTGATCAACATGGTGCTCCAAGTGCACCCGAGAACCTGGCCTGGGACTGAATTTTGATGGTGCAGTGGGCAAGCCCATGCTTCCATGTAATGTTCGCAGCCTGGAGTGGTACCTGTGCCTACGTTATGTGAGGGAAGGGAGGGGCAGCCCTCCTCTCAGTGTAGGACTTACCAGGTGGGTGTGGCAGGCGTGCCCGGTGGCCAGAGTCTGTTCCCACTGGTGATGAGGATGTGCAGCTCCCACCAGTGTCCTGGGGTGCAGGGGCTTGGAGATGATGGCTGTGAAAGCTAGGAAAGAAAACTTCCTGCACCAAAGACAGTGGCTGGGCAAAATTGGATTGTGGTGACAAGACAAGAAAAATCAAGTCTCCACTAATGGTTGCAACCCATTAGGCGTAGAGAAAGTGGAGATTGCGGCACCCAATACTAGACTATGATAACAATCATACTGAAGGCCAGGGCAAGAGTGGACGAGGATGATGAGAGCACTATTGAGAAGAACAAACAGTTGCTCCACTAGTGGGTAACACCCACTAGGCATTGAGTTACATAAGCCTCAACCCTCTACCAAGCCCAAGTCTAAAAATAAGAATGAAGGTTCCTGTAAAAGGGAAAAATTGTTGGCAGAGACCTGACACACTCATCACATGTATATATCCAAACTAAGAGAGCAAGACAGAAAGGCTGAGCTAGTGTAACTAGAAGGCAAGGAAACTATATAGGCATTGCAATTGAACTAGCAACTAAAGACGACAAAAGACTAAATATACATTTCAAGCAAAACCTGTAAAAGGTCCAGTGAATACAGGAAAGATGTCCTGTGCGTGACAAAAAAATGTATGCCTCGCTAAACACGTCCTCATATTTTTCAGAACAGGCATCCAATGCCTAAGGTATCAATCATTCAATGTCTGTCTGGAGTTTTATAAATAGACCATCTCCGGTACAAGCTATTGTAAATTTGCCTCATTGACAAACAAATACCCAAAGACAGGTAACAAATGCCTCTAGGTATCCTGTTTAGCCACTCAAGACCCATCACATTTAATTACTGAGCTAGTCAGTAGCTGCAAGAAACAAAGGTCTTCACACCTGGACAAATCCAAAAACAGAATAATTTGATGCCCTGGTCAAAGTACAGTATTGAAGCATAAA
>NW_017729002.1:17491266-17504839 GCF_001723915.1 Gavialis gangeticus
AGGAGCTAGGAAATTTAACAATTGTAATGTGATGGTCACCCTTTTCCTTTCTGTTTTGTATGGACTTTAATTGACCAACCATCAAGAAAAAATGCTTTGAAGCTATACAGTTAAGCAGTATAAAAAGCAAGACAGAACTACCAGAAGCCACCCTGCACCCAGCTCATGAGTGAAGGACCCAATGCCCTGTGAAAGCTTTAAAGATAAGAACTGCTTCCTGCAGTTAGTTCCAAAGTTTATCCTAAAGTTAGTCCCAAGTTACTGTGCAGTTAGTCCCAAATCAGTCCACGCACACAGTGTTACTGCGCATGATGCAGGTATCAAATTTACGCCCAAGTTGCCATATTTATTATGCAGTATGGGCGTGCACGTGTAGATGTACCGAGCAGTAATTTTGTTTACTTGTGCAGTAAATGCACACATGTAGCTGTGTCCTGTATATAGTGCTTAAAAACTACTATAAGAGAATTGTGTAATTTATCTCCAAAAGAAACTCTCCATTTATTGGAAACCCAATTTAATAAGTAAGCAGCAACAATTGCTCCATCAACTTTGATGTTTTTATTCTGTGGCACCTGTATAGTTTGTTTTCCCGAGTACTCATGTTAACACAGACATTGTATGCTGTCTCTCCAAGGACTTGACTGAAATCACAGACTTACATGAGTACTTTTCAAGTTATGCTTTAACTAGTTCATACAATTTTTGTAAATGATAATGCACGAAAAGAAGAATTCAACAAGACATTCCCTCAAATATAGCAGTTTGACACTATATGACAAGCTTACCTTATGTTCTGTGCTGAATCTAGGTGGGAAGTTTCTATGGAGCTGAAATACAGATGCAATGAAAAGTTAGATAGAAAAAAGCTATTAAACACAGCAACCTGACAAGATTTCAAGGTAGCTTACTAAACCTTTTCTGTACTATAATTGATAATATGTATTACACCTGTAGGTACATTTCTGCAAAACGTTGCTTGCATGTGACTAACATTACTTTTTACTTAGGAGGGGCAGAAACAGAGATATCAGTTTCTCTTTGCAGGAGAAAGTAATGGTGCTATAGTTGGGAGAATATCTTTGAATAAATAATTTTCCAAATAAGCTCATCCTCACATTTAGCTGGGAATGCACATGAGTAGTTTAAAAACACATAATGCACATAATACCTCAGACTTATCTGACCATTATCTCAGGGATGCTTTCAGTTTACTTTATTCGAAGCCCTTCCATCAGCATCAGGTTGAAAGTAAAATAGTCAAGTGTGACAAGCACTTTGCATAGTGTCTACATCAGGACAAGAGAGCCAAAGCTCAGGGTAAGAGGCTGTGAAAGCTCCTAAGAAGTGTAGGCTACCTTGTCCATATATGATCACTGTAATATGAAACACAGAACAAAGTATACTATTCCCTGGACTTGGGGGTTGCTTTTATATAAATGGGCCTTGGTAGAGGCAGTGTGGAAGACAGACGGTACTGTGTGCCAGGGTACTGTTTCTTGAACACTTATACTATCTTTTTACTATGTACTGTGGGCTGATGTAAGGGTGAAGAATCAGCCCAGCTCTTTTGGGATGACTGGTACTATCAATTTCATGCAATCTCTGATCTCAGGTGAGATGTGGAAGTTAGAAGAACCTATACTTTTCATCCTTTCCACTGGCACTGTCAGGGGAGTTAGTGGAATTGCTTTCATTCAGATTGCCAAAAAAGTACTACAAAGCCTGAATGACAATCACCAAAGAGGGTTGAAATAGCACTGTTTGAGGGGGAACACATATTGTGCACCAGCAACAACCAGTTCATTTGTTTCTCTTCAGGACTGGGAGATAATTAATCCAAGTTTAAGAGCGGACAAAAGCATGTCCTGGGATAGATTAGCTCAATGCAGCATCAGATCTACAAGGAGGTATAAAGACAGATGCTTTTGGTCCACTGTGGAGACTCTAGAACAGAATGGGGATTCCTTTGCTCCACGATAGTTTAGAAAAAAAATTATTCTGAGCCATATGATGAGGAAAGAGACTTGAGAAATCTTCTTGTTAATGATGAAAGCTATAACTTGGGCAAGAAGCTGACACAGGTGCAAAATACTTTTTACTTGAAAAACTGCCAGGGGAAGTTACAGGAAAGGGCTACAATCAATCCAATACAATCAGATGAGTTAATGGTTTCTTAAAACCACTTACTAACCAGGACAGGGTGTGAAAAGAGAAAGGAAGGAAGTTTTACCACCTGCACTTAACTGATAAAAATGGTCTCCAACAGTGGAGTCAGTTACAATAGAACATGTAGGGCAGGGACATTGAAGGAAAGCCCCCTCCCAAAATATTTTATTCATATGTCCACTTGCTGCTGGGACTTGAAGAAGTGTTTGTATGATCTCCCTTGTCATATAGAGACCTTCAGTAAATCCTGAAATGAAGCTATACCAAGGGAACCACATCCTGGTAAAATGTCAAAATCCCAACCACTAGCTTTTAGAATCAGAGGGAGAGAAGAGTTGACTGTTGAATGTCGTTTTGATTGACCCCATTTTTTATTTCTTTCCAGAGAAATGCATTCTTTTCCTCTTCTGGAAGTGATGTCCACTACTGAATGAGTAAGAGCTAGCAAACTTTTCTTTTTGCTCTGAAGACCCAGATTCATACACCTTAGCTTACAGAGGAAAAATGCCTGAGACGCTTATTGAGGGGTTCTTCCCTTTATGTACAAGTTGCCTGGGCACCCAGATTACATGTGTATTTTTAATATTCCTTCACTGTGTAGTTCAGGATGTTTCTAAGGAGGTAAAACACTGGCCTCTGGTAGGAGGAAGAACAGGTTAGTATTAGAAACACCCTGAAGAGGTCACAATAGGACAAGATGCAAAGTTCATGATCAGAAGCCTTGTGAGCTCCTGAGAAGTGTAACCTGATTCTAAAATGTTAAACAGTGAGAGTGACTGATATGGACTCTCCCTCAAGTAACCCTCTTGCTAGAAAAAAGAGGTGAAAACTCTCTCCTCAGAAGGAGTTCACTGCTTAACAGGAGAAACACCTAAATGCTTGAACCATAAACACCCATTTTTCTGGAGATATTCTCCTTGAATTATTTGATCCAAAACAGATGGAACAGAGGATGAGAGGGGTCCTGCCAAGGCAGTCTCCAGTTCCACATGTAAAACACCATTCAGGAAGGAACTAGGGAAAGGGACCTCTCATCACTTAAGGTAAAAAACTAAATAAATCCTTAGAAACAACTGAAGAGGGTATGGTGATTAGAGAGGGACATTTTAGAAGTATCTTGAGGAAGAGATGAAGGAGCAGGAGACTGTGAAGCCCTGGCCGATATACATATTATATCCTTGGCAGACACTGCAAAGAAGGGCACTTTCAGACAGGTTATAGGAAAAAGGCATTCCAAAGTGAAACACTGAATTAGGAGTCAAGCAAAGTGACTTCTAACAAATGAATTTATGAGCCTGAAACACTGGAAAATTTCCTGCGGAAGGCCTGACACACAGAACCACTGCCTGGGCTTGGAGTGACAAGAATGACAGCCTAAAACCCAACCAAATTTACTGCACTGGTGTGCTGGAACACTACATGTAACTTGATCCCAACATGGAGGACTGATGATCTCCATAGCAGCTTGGAAAAGATCTACACTTCGACTGGTTTGATTAGGTCCATTTTTCTTCCTTGAATAAAGAGCGAGGCAACAATAAAATAAGTCCAGTTGAAAGATCAGCCAGAAGCACAAGTAACTTCTTGAATCAAGTCAGGAAACAAACTGGATCACATACCTAAAGGGAGCCAGACAAGGGCCAGAGACAGAAGCAAATGTGCTTCATTCAGACTGGCACCTTCCTACATAATTGAAGGATAAGAAGATATAATCTGTCTGTCTATACCAGCAGTACATTTCCTGCTTTGAGACTGAGCCAGGTAATCTTAGGGCAATATATGCAGCACACAATGCACTGCCTACAGTGATAACATGCAAATCTCACCTCACTGGACATAAAGAGATGTAGAGCAAGATGAGAAGCACTGCTCCTACAACAGTGGCCAATGAAGATCTCATCCAGGAGCTAAGCTGGCAGAAGTTACAGTACTGAACAATGGTGATCAGAATCGCACAACACATAAACATGGTATACTGAAATGAAGAAAAAGAATGACAAGTTAGCCCTTTCTTGTTGATCAAAGAACCTATACATACAAACAGTTTAAATAAAGTAAGTTTACTGTCTCAGTGTAAACAACCCAATGTCCTTGACATAAAAAATTAGTTGCATATTAAGTAGTCTAATACATTGTCTTTTCAGTTAACCCAGATAACTTTTTCAGAACTTCAGCAAGCAGCATGAGACTAGAGAAGTTTTTGCAATTAGCAAGAAAGCTTCTACCATAAGTAATTTGTAAAACTTTTGCTAGAGAGTAATCTGAGTTACAGCTTTTTTTTATTGTAATTCCTTCTGCATCTCCAGTTTATCATTATACAGTATTGAGATCCTCTTGTTCAAGAAACTGAGTCTGAACATTCACAGATTACCATCATTTAATACTCCAGATTTCCTCATTAATTATTTTTTATAAGTTTTCTCATTAAATCATGCCTGAGTTTTGAACTAGATACTGGGTGGAAAGTATGAAACCTATTCACTCCCATACTGGCTGGCAGATTATTATTATTTCACTAACAGCTGAATTTAACGTGATAGTTCTTTTGATGAACAGAGGTCAGGCACAAAAACAAAAGTGTTGATTGGCATTTGCATTGACCTAAATGCACAGTACTAATTTTTTTTCTATTTAAGAAATCTCAGAAAATTTCCTATTTTCATATATTTACTACATAAGTTGCGTTTTCAGAAATATCTTAATTAAAATGCTCTTTATAGTTTTTCAAGATTTCTAAGTTTCTCCCCTTTTCTTTTATCAGGAACGGAATGGGAGAGCATGCTTTGTTACATAGCCACCAGGTAGAAAATGAAAAT
This sequence comes from Gavialis gangeticus, assembly GCF_001723915.1. NCBI lineage: Eukaryota > Metazoa > Chordata > Crocodylia > Gavialidae > Gavialis > Gavialis gangeticus. The sequence continues at coordinate 17,496,252 of NW_017729002.1, forward strand.
CTGAAATGTTATAGCACAACAGTTAAGCAAAACAGTAAGGGCACATTCCTATTCGTAGAATAGTTTATCCACTAAATACAAACTAATAAAGTTTACATAACTCATTTTTAAACCAAAAACAAAGATACAAATGGCTAAATGGAATTTTAAAATTTCCACACACAACTTGGTTTAAACTTACTTTTTTTCTCCCATTTTGGTCTCCTAAAGTGGCAGAGCACTGGTTCTCACTCCAAGTGATGCCCCAGCATGAAGCCAGCCTAGAGAGGGTCAGTAGGTGTCGTGTTTTACTACGTAAGCATGGCTTTGGAAAGTTTTTTTTAACAGAATTATTGTTACTTTATATCCAGGGAGGGTATAAAATGCTATGAATAAAAAAAAAAACTTTGCAAAACCATGTCATAGTAAAAGATGGCACTTACCTGACCCTCTATAGGTTCCATGTTCCCAGAGCTCCATAACTGTTGCAACTTCATTGAGTGTAGGGTTATCTGGGACATCTCTTGGAGTGTGAACCAACAACCCCACAACTCTGGGGGACCTGCAACAGAAAAAAGGGAAGTTCATAAATGGTCTTCTGCTGAATACAATGCTTTTACTCACTACTGCTTGGGGCATTCAATGGGTATGGCCCATGAGGTACAGAAAGACCCAAATCCTAGTGTTATCTTTACTTGATTTATTTTTTAAATAGTTAGATGATGATCAAGCACTGTGGTAACTGTGCAAGACAAGCCTATAAAGAAATCAAACAGTTTAAAGTGCTTGGCATTTCTGAGGATCAGACCTATGATTCTACCATTTCTAATTAAGAAAACTGTAGTTTATTTCCTTCAATTTAAATATATAGTTAAAAGGTGGTAGTATCTTCACTTTCATTTGTAAATTGCTGAACGGAAAAATAGCTAGAAACCCATTTTGAAGAAGGTCAATAATTTATCTCTTGCTGAGCACTCAGCATATTTTGACAGTTTCCCAACACAGCATTGATGTTCATACACCAAAACGTCATAGTCCAGCATTACTACTATTTCTGTTGCTGAACTTTAGCAATGAGTCATGCAAGTTGTTAGGGATATTCAGTTTCTTACTATATAAAGAGTTCCAACTCTGGTATTTTTTTCAACATAACAAAAAGTTCCTGAGATGTGTTGAGATTTATTTTAACTATGTTTAAAATCTAAACTCAAAACTAGTAAAAGGTGCCTTATACTATTAGCAATACCAACATGTATATAACAAAACACTTTTAACTGAAAAGGGAAATACTGCATTAATTCAGATACTATATATAAATTTAATATGACTCCATTTTGTATGTTACAGTTTTCAGATAATAATGGTTTTGATAAGTAGGTTACACTGTTCTTACATAATTAATTATATATGCTAGCATACAGAACCAATCCTATCCCTATTGAGATGTATATAAAATTAAAAGGGAATGAAACTCAGGAGAAGACAGAAAGGCCGGTAACCAACTCTGTTACATCAAAGAGAGTCAGATAATACTATGCAATACAATATCCTCCAACTTACATGGATGTTTGTTTCAAACTCATAGGTGACATGGGAAAAGACAGCAAGAGCAGGGAGGGACACCAGAATTGCACCGATGAAATGTCGAGGCAGCCAGCCAGCAATCACCTCCAGGAGACGCTTAGTGCAAGTCATCACCTCCTCCAGAAAGAATGCCATTCTGAAACAAAAGCACTCAACTTTAACTTTTTCCAACATATCAGCCAACATGCCGTATTCACCTATACGAATATGGTAACTCTAGTAGCTATAGTCCTGGGTTCATAACCAGTCACAGAACAATCTCCAGTAGTCACTTGTGTGCATTGGTAAAAGATAAAAGTTATTTTATTTTTCAAAAACTGAAAAAATGTCATTAGCAATTAAGAACATGTGAAAAATAGGTGTCTGCCATTTATTAATTTTAAAATTTTCATTAAGTTAAAGAATTTGTTTCAAATACGGGTGCCCAACTGGTGGCATCTGGCAGTTAATTTGTGGCCCTGGGGGCTGCTGCTGCCTCCAGCACTCTAGCTGAAGCTGCAGCCACGTTCTCCAAGCTCCCTCTATATCCTCCAGCTCCCACTTCCTGCCCCTGTGTACATAAGAAGGTGCAGGCAGGTCGATGCATAGGGTGCAGTTGGGGGATGGTGTCCATGTGTAGGTTACAGCCAGAGAGCCATGGCTCATGCTAGTATGGCCCCTGCTGGTGTGGCATATACACGAGACCCTTGGCCACTTTGAAACTGAACAGTCCTGGTTTACAGTAACATTACAGGTGCTTGAAATGTGGGGCTGTATGTGCTATTAGCAAATCTGTGAATGTTAACTGCAGACTTAGAAACGGTTCAAGTATTTGATTTTCTAACATTTTAAAACCATCAGAACCAGCTCTCCCAGAACATTTCTAACATTTTAAAACCATCAGAATCAGACTTAGTTACCTCTTATTAAGGAACTTGAGGAGGGTACGGGTTGACAGCTGGCACCATTAACAGGACCCTCAGTGTACAAAAAGAAGTCATGCTAAGCACAGCTGAGGGCACCTGACACCTCTCACACTTTTCTTCTGGCCTGTTTGTATTTATTATAGCAGCCATCAGTGCAGCTGGCACTGTACAAAATGCTCCTGAAGAAATGGTTCTTACTACAAGGTGCTTACTACCACATTTACTTGCATACCACATGCACCCTTCCCCTCAAAATTAGCCATCCAAAATTATGGGGTATGTTTTAAGTGTGGAACTTGATTTCTGTGCCTGAATGAAGACATGGGGACACTGCAATGGCTGCCGGAGGCTGTGTTGCCTCTCTAGGCACATGCAGGGGGGCAAAGTCCAGTTCTCTGCCAAACTGGCAACAGCTTTTGGCTGTGAAGCAGCAGCAACTGTGACAGAGTTAAAGTTTTGAGCAAGGAGAGGGGGTGAGTGATTAGGGGTGTGCGAAGTGGGCCCTATTCTATTTGGATTCGGCCCAAATCAGGACAGTGATTCGATTCGTTGATTCGGATCACTGTCCCTGATTCGATTTGGCCAAATCTGAATCTGAAGATTAGATGCTGATTCAGAGAATCAGGGATTTGGACACAGACACAGCTTTAAATGTTTTTCTACATACCTTGAGGTATCAGTGTGGCTTGTGAATGCTGTGATGCTGGGTGAATCCCACAGGAGTGCAGGGGGGGCCCTCCACGTGCTTGGTGGTGAAACCCGAAGTAGTTCCGGTCCACTTCTGGGTCCTGGATGCCCCCCTACTCCCCCCAGACCCAGGAGGCACCAGTCACCAAGCTGGGGGGACGCGAGCCCCCTCCCCCCCATGGACCTGGAAGTGGACCGGAAGTACTTCTGGTCCACTTCCAGGTCTGCTGCTGAGTGCGCTGGGGGGCCCACCGCACTTCTGTGGGATTCTCCTTGTGCCCCAGCATTGCAGTATTCACAAACCGCCTGGTACCTTGAGGTACGTAGAAAAAACATTTAAAGCTGTGTCTATGTCCAAATCGCCGAAACTTTCCGAATTGATTCGGAGGGCTCTGATTTGATTTGGAGAGAATAAAGGGTCCTCTGATTCAATTCAGGTTCAGAGATTCAGCCACTGAATCAGGGATCCAAGTTTTGCACAGCCCTATGAGTGATGCTATGTGTACAGATGCTAAGCACTGTATTCTTCCCCTCCTGCATGTGTCCAGGAGCACTGAACCATGGCGAGACCATGCTGTGGCAGGGAAGGCCTTGGAAAAATATTTTTTTCTCTATTCTGTCTTCCTAAAACAAGGTGCATGTCTTACTTGGGGATATGCAATATCCCAGAAAATAGGGCAGTTAAAGGTCCAAACCCATTTGCTGCAGCTACACATATCCTAGCTAATTCACAAGCCCTCATCTTCACAAGGGGTTAAAGACCTTAACCGTACAAAAATCCAGGTTCTACTGTATTATTACAGAATTTAAACTAAAGTGCATCTGTCTTTATATTGTTACATTAAACTACTCCTGTCTTTCTTAACAATATGACCAATTACTCGAAAGAGAGACACGGTTTTACATCTCATCAGTCATCACTAAAGACGACTGTCATATGAGAACTGCCTGCAACAACATTTAAAAAATATCTGGAATTTCAACTATTCATGGTTCTCATGCAGTGAGACAAAGCACGGGTACAGAGCATATGCCTACATGTCATGAAGCAGTGCCATACAGGGACATTCAAGTTAGGTCTTAAGGTGCTAGCCTAGGTATCAGAAGCAGTAAAGGTGCATTAGTATGGTGTTTTGCCCAAAGCGCTGTGCTAAGTTTCTCTGCAATCCAAGGATAATGCTTCTGGAAACTAAGCTAGCTCCTTCAGACCCAGCTTTGATATCTGTGCCTGATACTAGGCCTGTATGAAGCAGCAAGTATTCACTTCAGATTCAGATTCAGCTGATTCGGAGGGACAGTGATTCGATTCGGCTTCAGAGATTCGGCCATAGACTGTAACAGGGAATCACTAAAATACCTATAACTTTGTAATTTTCTTTGCTGATTCAGATGACAACAGCAGGGGTGGTAGCTGAGGGCATGAAGCCTGCCAAGTTTCAAGGAGACAGGTGCAGGGGTTTCTGTGAAAGTGCACCTCACACTGTTGAAAGTAAAACTCGTATCACTTATCTGTGTTAAGGCCGAGCGGGATGAAAATAGCAGGGATGGCAGCCCCTTTGTGTGCCCATGAGACCTTGCTGCAAACCTTCCAAATATCTGAATCTCTCTGAATCAATTTGGAGGCTTCTGATTCAATTTGGACCTTTTAATGGGTATCCCGATTCGATTCGGATTTGGATATTCGGCCACCAAATCGAGCCAAATCTCCTCTGAATTGAATCAGCTACCAAAGCTTTGCAGTACCCTACATGATACTGTGGTGTGTCATGTGTAGACCGGGGACTACTCACAAAAATTAGGTCACTTACCGGAACAAAGTTTCACATGTAGGCATCATAGAAATATGCAAAGAAAAATAGTCATACACTTAGAATTACTCAGCTCGTTCAGAAGCAAAAATGTCTTTTTCTACTATATTTTAGACTTAAATGAAAGGCATGATGGAAGTGAAAGGTGGAAGCTTGGCAGAGCTAAAGTTCTCTGGATAGATTTAACATTATTATTCTTTTTCTTTAGGTGGTCTGGTTGTTTGTTACTGTAAATCAATTTTGAATTTCTGAACTTTCTTTTTATAGTTTTTGTGAAGGAACTACAACATTTTTTTAAGGGTTCAAGGTTCCATTTCTTTTCTTTCCTCTTTTATTGTGTTACTCCATGTAGCAGGAACTGAAGTCAAGCCCTTGCTATGAACCAGAGAAGCTGGCCTGGCCAGGGAAGAACTCACCTGAGTGCACCCAGGAGAACCACATAGCCACAGGTGCACCAGGAAAAGGGTATGGGGGTAACCTGGGGAAGGGGCAGGCCTCCTAGGGCACAGGGTCACGCGTCTGGAGGAGCCCACCTTCATTGGCTCAGTGGACTGGCTGGGCAATTGAACAGAAAGCCAGAAGACAGATCAGCATTTGGCATCTCCCAGAGAGGGGAGAGTAGGGCTTAGGCATAGTGTTGTACATCCTGTGTGGAGATGTGAGATGCAGATGGCCGAACCAATGAGTCCCATAGAAGCCAGGATAAACCTCAAGTAAAGATCTGACCAACCTGACAAAGAGATAAACGCAATGGGTGGCCAGGTTCATAAGGGGCTACTCTGGCAATTTCGGGGCTTGGCAGAGTTGGGATCTGTATCTGAGGCACCCGGTAAAGGCACGGCAGTGTCAGGAATAGATAAGAGATTGGAAGAAAATTAATTTAGGGACTGAGAATGACCTTAGAGAAATGATCAAGAAGCAAGAAGGGAATTCATTTATGAATTATGAATGAGTTTATAGGAATGATTAGGAAGCATGAAGTAAATTAGTTTATAGGTTTGAATGAATTCGTGGGGGTGAATGGGAAACCCATAAGTGAGTTAAGTTATGGAGTTATGGAATGAATTTATAAGATTACTTAAAAGAAAAGGAGTGAACTAATTTGAGGACTCCAAGAGTGAATGTGCATAACATTATGTTTATAAATAACCAGTCGACATAACTTCTGGATAGTGATTTTGTGAAAGGGGAGAAAAGAGGAGTTAACTGACAGTATAAGGAATACGGAAGGAACCCAGAGAGAGGGGCCCAGGCTGGAACCTTAACATAGGACTGGTGAGAATCTTTCATGACAAACCTGAGCAGAAAGGGACAGGATGGCAGGGAGGTGGCCCTGCAGAAGAACCAGTGGCCTAGTCAGATGGATCTTCACCCAAGGAATTACCTAACCTCCCCACGAAAACCAAAACATCAAGGCATGGCAGGGGTGCGGGACAAAGATCAGGCATGTTCCAACATAAAGGGGACTTGAAGATCTATATGCACTTACACTGCAATTTAATACAAGCCTTTTTGTTTACATGGGAACACCTATCTATCTTCATAGAAAATTCTGAATAGCAAAAAAAAAAAAAAATGAAGGGACAGAGATGCACTGTAATTTAACAAGTGTCCCACTAGAGGGAGATACTAGACTTTTTAAACAGACTGGAAAATACAAAATCCGCTTAACAGATTTTCATTTAAGTACAAATAAAACAAAAAAAATCCCCAAGCACCCAACCCCCACCTCTCCAAAAAAAACCCTCAAACAAAAAGTAATAATAAAAAGTAACAAACCCTACCACACAACTAAAAACCTATGAAAAGCTAATATGAAATAATTCTGACAACCAATTTTTTTTTTTAGATAGCAAAAAAAATTCCTAGATTATGTACAGTGAAAATGGGGTATTATACTCCCAACTCTATCACTTCTGACAGCTCAGGTAAAAGTCTCAGGTTGCCAGTAGATGTGCTGGGGGCTGCTCTAAAACACTGTATTTAAAGCATGCCGGAACAGACTGGATTAACTGAGTCTGCTGGAGCATGGTAATTACTGTGCTCCAGCCAGCCTCCACACCTTGTGTATTAGCATTCCCACATTTCAAAATGGTGACAGGGGTGCTTTAACTAAAGCTCATTGAATGAGCTTTAGTTCAAGAACCCCCAATGCCATTTTGAAGCATGGGGACACTAATACATGAGACACCTCAGCATTTTACTTAAAATGACCCCTCCCCACTCTGGCTCCCAGAGCATGTGTAAAAGTACCCTCAGTGACTTAAGTGGAAGAAGATTTAGTCCAGGTTTTGAAGATTCCACAGTAAGCTTACTTAAATGTGAAGATCACTTTTCCATACAAAGTGCAAACATTAAAGCCTAAATACACGCAGTCAAACAGCACAAGGCTGAACCAATTCAATCTTCACAGGTTAGTCTAAGCTGCATAGATTGAACCAATAAGTAAGTAAACAGACACTGACTTTTGATTCCAGAAATGCAGCTACATGCCTGCACTGGCCCAGGCCAAAAGCTGGGGGGGGGTGGTTTGTGGGGTGGGGGGTGCACTAGAGAACACTTCCATGCTCAGGTGGAGCAGACAGCTTGGACAATAGCTAGCCTAGCTACCCTGTGATGGGGGGTTTGCAGGGAAGGGAACAAAGCATCCTGGGTTTCTGGGGGACTGTGAATTAACTTGAATTTGGAGGAGATCTGGGACAGAAGTTCAATAAACCGATTTAACCTAAATCAGTTAAAGCTGATGCTATATCCATCTAGGTTTATCTTAAACCAGTTTTGGCCATTTTGAAAGCAGTTTATGTGCACTGAACTTTGCACTGAACTTCTGTTGTGCTACAAATTTGAACTGGCTTCCTATCACTTATATCAGTTTATGTGTAATTTCTGTCCCTAGCCTGAGGGTGGCATTCTATTTCCCCATAATCATTTAAGTGGCAGTCTTATAATTTTTCAAGTGGCATTCTTTTCACTTACATGTAGTTACTAGTTTCCTAGCAGTGTAGATCCATACGAGGGTGTGCCGACTACTCACTGGCCATGCATGAGGCTGGTTCTATACGTATATTCCTTGTGACTGTGTACCAGCACCTAAGACATAGGTCAGGCATTATCCAGATGCTTCCTTGGTGCTCCATTAGAAATTGGATCCCTGGGTGGTTGCAACAGAATACTGGACAAGGGTCAGAGTAATGCATGACCTGCTAGCATGGTTGTTACAGTACCAGGACAGGAAGTCTGAGAGATGCAGGTTCAAACACACTGGAAGGAGAAGGGGATATAATTTGAGGGTGCCTGTACATGAGTGTGGAGGCTGCTCTGATGCACTGTAATTACAGTGTGTCAGAGCAGACTTGATTAAGTGAGTCTGCTGGAACATGGGAATTACTGCTCTCCAATAGCCTACCGCATCTCATGAATGCGCCCCTGTGCTTCAAATGATGGTGGGGGCACTTGAACTAAAGCTTATTGAACAAGCTTTAGATCAAGTGTCCCTGCCACCATTTTGTAGCGTGGGGACACTGATACATGAGACATTGCAGCACTTTAATTAGAGTGGCTCCAAAAGTCACTCTAATTAAAGTACTGCCCCTTACTACCCCCGGAGCACATTTAAAAGTGCCCT
>NW_017729002.1:17509839-17510785 GCF_001723915.1 Gavialis gangeticus
TAAGTGAGTCTGCTGGAACATGGGAATTACTGCTCTCCAATAGCCTACCGCATCTCATGAATGCGCCCCTGTGCTTCAAATGATGGTGGGGGCACTTGAACTAAAGCTTATTGAACAAGCTTTAGATCAAGTGTCCCTGCCACCATTTTGTAGCGTGGGGACACTGATACATGAGACATTGCAGCACTTTAATTAGAGTGGCTCCAAAAGTCACTCTAATTAAAGTACTGCCCCTTACTACCCCCGGAGCACATTTAAAAGTGCCCTGAATCTCTGGCTTTTCTCCCCACCTCCACCCCACCTCCATTTTGTTTCTAGGATTTGCACGAAGGTACATGAATATATATCCATCTGCGAATGCAGGGTTGTGTCCAGAAGCAGAATGTCTATCTGCCATATGTGATAAAAGTACTACTTAAATGACTAAAAAATTATCATTTAGACGACCACAGGGAAACAGAATGATACTGCAAGAGTTGATACATGGGTGAATTATGGAATGCCAGGAGAAATGAAATTCAAGTACCCACACTATGTGCCTATTCCTCCATTGGTGCAACCCCAGTCAACACAATAGAAGAGTGACAACTTTTGCATTTCAGTTGCAGGCAGCTACTGGAACTCCACATATGCAGTTATGAGACATCCCCTACCTATTCCCACAGTGATCATCTGTGCCACCATCATATAGGCAGGCAGAGAGACAGATTTTGACATGCAAGTTATGTGTAGATACCACTGTGCAGCTAGCTTTCTCTAGACTAGCCTGCTACCAGATCCCTGAAGGGATGAGGTGAAGCAGAAGGCCTTCTACTGAACCTCTATACTAGGACAACTGTCACCCTGTGGAAGCCATTATAACCAGCCCACAGTAAACTCGATCAGTTAGTCACCATCAGTTAGGCCTTTTATGATCAGATCACCAGATCATTAGATGTAGGGGTAG
>NW_017729002.1:17512825-17526284 GCF_001723915.1 Gavialis gangeticus
GATTTGAACATGTCCAGTCCCTCCAGAAGTTCCCTGACTAGGTCGTCACTGACCCTGAGCCTGGCTGCGCCTCTCCTGGAACCATAGGGGATCCCGGTGAGGGGGATGACCTGGTCCCTGCTCACCTCCAGAGTGTAATATATCTCATCTAAGGCACCAAATGCCCTGATGGAAAATACGTAGGTGAGACTAAACAACAACTGCGCACCAGAATAAACGCACACCAGAAATCTATCACAGACAAAAACACCCAATTACCAGTGGGGGCACATTTCTCACAAGAAAACCACTCTCTCTCCAATCTCTCAGTTCTAATCCTCAAAGGAAACTTACAAAACACTTCTCAGAGATGAGCCTATGAACTTCACTTCATCAACCTCCTGGATATAAAAAATCATGGACTTTGGATTTATGACACATTATAACCTGCCTGACATTTGACTCCCCAGGTACCTCTCCACTATTTAACTGCTACATTCATCCCCCTTCTCCCCCACACCCAGCCTGTCTCTCACCCACTGACTCCTCAATTTACATCTTAAGGCCTTGCTGAAGTCTAAGTAAATGATGTCAACCTCATGTCCCTTGTCCAGCTGGTTAGTTACCTGGTCAGAGAAGGACACCAGGTTTGTTAGGCGTGACCTACCCTCGACAAAGCTGTGCTGGTTGCTTCTTAATACCCCACCAGTTATGAGCTTGTGGTTGATGGCCCCTTGACAATTTTTTCTAAGATTTTTCCCAGGACTGAAGTCAGACTGACTGGTCTATAGTTTGCAGGGTTGTCCCTCCTTCCTTTCTTAAAGATGGGTGGGTACCATGTTAGACCTCTTCCAGTCATTCAGGACTATTCCTCGAGTCCTACAACTCTTCAGACAGCTTCGCCAGAGGCCCCGTTATGAGTTCAGCCAGTTCTTTCAGGACTCTCAGATGCAGGTCATCTGGTCCAGCAGACTTGAAAACATCCAAATGTTCTAAGAGTACCCTCACCTGTTCAGGACTGATTTCATATGGACTATTGTCTTCCCCATATTCCCTGGGCTTCTGGACAAGTGAACAGCTCCCATCTGATTTCAGGAATACCAATGTGAAGTATGTAGGAGCTCTGCCTTTTCACAGGGACCAACTGTGGGCTGCCACCCTGTATTCAGTAGGGGTCCCACAGTGGAGCTTGTGCACTGTGGGACCCCTACCCTACAATAGGGGTCCCACAGTGGAGCTTCCTAGTAACAAGTCATCATTTGCATTTTTTTAAATTAAACCCTTTTTAGGAAAGAGATCAGAAGAACTTTAGCTTAAAGGATGTATTATTTGCACAGTATGCAAAGTATATTCAGGGAAACATTAGAGACTAAGCCATCAGAGGGAATCAGGAATAAGAAATAGCCCTAAGGAAGAAAAGCTCAAGTTTCATTTTTTCTCTTTAATGCCTCTTAGGGCAGAGTTACATGTTACACTTAGACCACAGCATGGATACTTAAAATGCAAGTGTCCACATATTAAAGCTTCTTACCTTGTGCTAAGTGCCCTCTAAGTGTCTCAAAATGATGCCACTTTTAGCAAAGGTTAACTCTGGGCTGTGCTACGTAGCTCATATTAGGAGAACTTCAGTCTGCTCCACAGAGATGAAACGAGCAATTTGCAGTCCTCCAGCATCTCAGCACCCAAACAACCCAGAGAATGGATACAGTCCAGGTGTCCTGCCTCCTAGCCACACCCTTGCTCACCAGCCCTTTAGTAACAAGTCAGAGTTGTGCAGCCAAGAAATGGTATTAACTCTTAATGTGCTGCTACTCACAGCATTATCTAACTCCAACACCACCTAGCATTCCATAATTTAGTCTGGTTTAAGTGTTAACATGTAACTCCACCCTTAGGAACATAGGACTGGAAGAACCTCCCGGGCCATCAAGTCCACAGTCCCTACCATTTGCTGGCAATCATTTACCCAAGGAATCTAAAATCAGCACTTCAAGCTCTCACAGACAAATACAAGGAACAGTACTGGAAACACCAAGAACATTGCAGTATAATACCATAGACAAAGGCAGGGGAGATGAGGGAAATGACACTGCAATGCCACTGAATGATAAGGGAGTCATTGATTAATACAGTCTCAGAAGATCCTAGGAAAAAAGAGCTATGCCTCAAATTAGAGGAAAGCAAAATCTCCACAGTTCATTCCAGTCTGACCTAGATGAAAAATTCCATCCTAATGCAACTTTGGTAATTAGTATGATCCTGAGCAGAAAACGAAGACCTTCTAGCCAGAACTTCTGCATTTCCTAAGTAGAAGCAGAAGCATCAACATGCCACAGTTAACACACAACCCCTCCACCCCCTTGCTTTAGCTATGACTGACATCCCAATATTTCAGAAGGCAAAATAAAACACTGGCAGGCAAGTTTCTTTGGGTAGATGTAATATCTTTTATTAGACCAACTAAATAATTGGAAAAAAGTTCTTTGCAAGCTTTTGGGCACACACACCCCTCTTCAGGCATTCAGGGTGTGTGCGCTCATAAGCTGGCAAAGAACTTTTTTGAAACTATTTAGTTGGTCTAATAAAAGATATCACATCTACCCAAAGCACCTTGCCTGCCTATATCCTTAGACCAACGTGGGTACAACCAACAGCCCTGCAAATGAAACACTGTACACCAGAAGGATTTACAAACAGAAAAAAAAAATCTTCTTGGTCCCTACTGGTAACCAACAAAAGCAATGAAGCATAAGGCAGATATTCTACAAGACAATTATTGCTATACCCGAACCTGGGGATTGCAAATACCCAATTCCAAATATCACACACACAGACTATTGAGCCAGAAACCCCTGTCCTTTCTATAAAGATATCCAATTCAGCCTTAAGGTGAATCAAGTTCTCTGTCCCCACCACCTTGCCTGGAAGAACAAAGCTTTGAAACTGAAGAAAAGGGAAGGAAAAATAGGGCTTCCCATTTCATTCAGAGCACTCAATTTTCTTTCAGAAAAACAAAGGAAACAGACCCCAGGAAGTTTGTCTGCAGTTTAGTTAGACCCTGGATAAGCATAGAGCAGGCTTTCACAGCAAAAATGTCAAGAGAAGGTACCTAGCTACTAATGCCATTTAAGCACATTGTATTCAGAATGAAAAATTTGACTTTTATATAACGTAAATTCCATTACTCTTTACTCATGGGAAGGAAGCACCAAGTCATCTGCTTTGGATACTGTGACCTGTGAAAGCCATCCAAGTAAGGATTTTACTGAATAAAAACATATCTACAAACTGTTAAGGAGAAAGGTTAGGGAATGTACCCTGCGAGGACCACTGAAAATTTTTTCAGCACGGTGGATTCTTTGTGTGTCTATTACACATCATATACCTTTGCATGTCTATTGATAAAATCAAGTACCCTCATATTTTAAAAATTACTACATTTTTGTCCTCAATCCCATCACTTGTGTAAGTATAGGGCAATAGGGCATCCCCGTGGCATCCTTGCGGAGAGAGTTTCAGATCTCTCTCTCAGGCTATCTCAGGTTGGACATAGGCTATTAGACTTGGCTTACAATGTATGGATTCATTTGTAGTAAATCATAATACAAAAGAGGAGGACATAAAAACCCTTCATTTAAAAATTTACAACATTTTGTCTTCCATAAATAATAACTTATGAATTACTTTTTAATCAGAAGTTACTAAGCTATAAATAAAACACTTGTCATCTTTCTGTGACATCAGCCATTTTTTTTAGACTTTCATTCACTTTACCTAATTGAGACGATAAGGGACAGCACTTCCAACAGGATGGCAATGATGAATACAACAACTGCTGCAGGTGGGAGAGGGGAACTGGCCATCCCATGTTTCAGGAAGCAAGTGATAGAGAGTATAAGGAAGACTGTTGTGGAGAGGAACACATCCAGGAGTGAACTGAAGGTAGCACTGGCAAATGTCTTCACAGGTGCATTCCTTATAACCTATTTGGAATACAAGGGTGGGGGAGAGAATATGAACAAGCCTTTTTGTGCTTAATTCTTTTGTATTATAGATCAACAGATCATTTGAAAACAAATGGAAGGAGCAGAAAATACAGAAATTTCATTCCTTATCAATTCAACATAAGTACTTTATGTTCATGGTGAAAGAAACTGGGCTCTCAGTTCAGTTTCTAGTGGATGAGTCATGCAACAAAAGACATCATCAAATTTACACCCTTGTCTGCCGAAATATTTTTAAAGAGCACCAAAATGTTTTTAGTGTGCTAATAATATAGAAAGCCTGCATAAAAACCATGTAAAGTTTATATAAAAATATTAAGAACTAAAAAACAATGACTTAGAGATGTGAACGCCCCCATTTTCCTTTATTCATCTGTAAAGCTATAAACTAGAATCCAGGTGTAATGAACAGAATGTATAGTTCTATTTTCTTTTGAAGCTTCACCATCTTCAAGGTCAACTTAGATTCTGAAGCAAACAAATCAGGCTTAAACAAAAAGTAGCTTGTTTTCAAAGCTGCCATGAACCGACAATTTGATTCCACAAAGGAATTCCTTTTGATTTACAGAAATACTATACCAATTATAGTCAGCAGAACTGACAAATGAACTTGTTTATCATATGCTGCTCACTCTACGCTCTTAACAGCCTAATGCATTCAGCTGTCTGGCACCATTTCTGTAGTAGTGGTCTGTTGTACAATATTTTGTAATCCAAACAGATCTATTATAACAAGATCCTTCAGGCCATGCACAAAGCTGTATGCAGCTGAAACAAGAAAAGAAGCAAAAGTCTTGGAAAACATATAAAGGTTAGTATTATTTTTAAAATATATTGTTGACATGTTAAAATAAATGACTGCACCATAGCAAATATCTTACCATTAGTAACAGGAAAAGGAACAAAGTTGTTGACTGTGCACAAATGTGCAATAGGATGCTGCTCCCACAAATATGAGGCTTGTACTTTTATATCAATTTATCATGTAATAATGGTGCAAATACTCAATATTTATTCTAACTGTAAATAATTAGGATACTCGGTCTGGGGTTGAAAGTTTACCCCCCTTTTAAATTTTATTCAAATGTTGAATAAATCCAATAATTCTTTATTTAGATTTGATGCATGGGTTGTATTCAAATTCTGTTGTGACTTGATCATTTTATTGTAGTTTATTTTTTCCTTTGTCTGGAAAATGTAATATTTAAAGTTAGTGGTGCAAAATCAACATTTTTTTCTCAGTTTGAGGACAATCTAAACAAAACCCACTGAGCAATCCTAAATAAAGGATTTTCAGATTTATTCAACACTTGAACAACATTTTAATTGCCAGAAACAATGCTACTTACAAGTGATACAAACATAAAATATAAACCAGAGTTCAAAATTAGTAATGAAGTCTCATGGGATCAAACCTGATGATGTCATCTAATTACTAACCACATTCTGACAACAGGTTTTAGAAATGTTTTGCTAGTTTAAAATTTCCCTTTTCACTGGGGAAAGTTACTTACTTTTAAAAATGAAAACAGAAAACAGAGCAAAGGTTTTCTACATCATTAGCAAACAATGAGCACATATTTTAAACCAGCTTTAAATTCAGTTACTATTAGCTCTTAGTGAAAAATCATTAAAGAACAGTATCTGATAAAAGGCAAAATTCATGAAGAAGGAAACGTAACTTGACTCCCTTTGGGATTCTTAGAATACTGACATATGAACAGCTTACCAATGGGCAAAAGGGGAGGAAGTTTTACTGCATATCAGCTGCACTGTGCTAACTATCATACATTTCTCCTGCAATAAGTGGAAGCTGAATTGCCACTAGTATAATGATAGGTGGGTGAGTCCCAGACACTAAGGAGGCAATAACAGAATGGAGCTAGGGGTGCCTCACTCTCCCATTTCTTTAGTCCTCCTCATGCACCTTCTCTGCAGCAGCTCTGGCTCCAGCAATGGGGAGGGCAGGGCAGCAGTGGTGCACAGGGCAGGAGCAGCAGCTGGAGGTCCACTGCTGCGGGGGTGGGGGGGGGAAATGTAACTTATTTTTCTACCACCGAAAACTGGTCTTTAAATGGCCACTCAACACCAAAACAACGAGGTGCTTTCTCACCCTGCAGCAGTGAAACTCCAGCTGTTGCTGCTGTACTGTATGCTGCCGCTGCCCACAGCGAAGTACTAGCCAGTTAATCCTGTGAAGTGCAGAAGCTTAGCCCAGAGTGGCAGAGGGGTAGGTCATCACAGTTTAGCTTCTACCTACTGTGCAATGAGAGTATATGCAAGAGCAGTTACTGTGAGGCAAATACAAAGATGTGGCTTTTCTGGAAAATTTTCCAATGCCCTAAATAGAGCATGATCTGATTTAGCATGTTTATTTGGCTTATATCTAGTAAACAAAACTAAAAAAGTACCCCCATGTTAATTTTATGTCCCAATAGCCACACATATTTGAACTGAAATATTTGATTAAGAAAAAAATGAAATACAGCACACTTAATGCGGTTTAAATGTTATATTCAAACAAATTCAAAGCTTTGTGTTGAAAGCAATTATTTTTATTGGAATACTCGTAAAAATGTAAAGACAATACACAATAGCATGTACTTCCCTTACATTGTTTGTTTAAATTTAAGGAAAAAAATGAAGGCACTGAAAACTGTTGACACACTAATTTTAGCACACCCAAAGAACTGTGCGTGATATGCCGTGCTTTGGTTTTGATTTGACCTGCACAGTCAATTTGTGAATTCATAACTTGATTTTTGGTATGAATTATTATGTGAGTGTATTTACTTTCCTGTTTGCAAATCACTAAAACATATATATACTCTCTCACATTTCCTAGGGATAATCACCCGAAAAACACTAATTACAACTTCGAAACCGCCAAGCTTGCCCAATATTGTATTGGTATCCATTCATTGTTACCAATGAATTTTATGGAAAATAAATTTTTAGAAATGGAAAATTTCTCATGGAAAAATAAAGTACTGGAAAATTTTCTGCCCCACATCTCTGCATGGCAGATATATGGTAAAGCTCTTTTAACCCATACTAAAATGCCCACTTAAAGAGCCAATGAAAGCTTCCGACATGACTTTTACACAGTTTCTCTACAAGATAGATATTTGCAATAGACTTCGATAATGCTGTGGTCTCCTTTCAGTTCTTACCCTAAGGGCTAAATACCATTTCATGTCTCCAAAGCTGTTTATCCACCGTGACAATAATTTCTCATCCCATGTTAGGATATACTCAGTCCTGAACAGGGAACCACTTTTCTGAATTTAAAAAAAGTCAAGGCCTTAAAAGTGTTGTGTTTCCAAACTGCAAGGGATATCACTGAAAAGGAAAGACTCACATCTTACAGCAGGGGATATAACTCTTGCATATGTTTGTTCATATAACTCTTGTCAAGAGGTATAAGATCTCAGATTCATGACTTATAAACAGATAAACCACTCTAGGTCATTTTTTATTTTTGTATGGCTTACTTATAGCCATACAGTTGGAACACATTGAGGCATCTGGGTTTACAGGTCAAAGAATTAAAAAACTCAAAATAAAATTAAAACCTTTATAAAATACTTTTTCTGTAATGTGTGTAGCATATAAAAGCATGGAAGTGTGAAGCTGGTTTAGGTTTTCTTTTGATTGTTTGATATAAGCATATTTGTTGCTTTGACATTTACATATAACATACCCACTTTAATATCCAAATAGGTAAAATCTTACTTCCACGATGCACGATTTCTCTAGGATTCATGAATGCCTACATGAATTTAACAATCTGAGCATTTCTGAAAATTATTTTTGCATATAAAGATGTAGTTCTTGTCCTTCTTTCTTTTACTTCCAGTTGGAAAGAGCTAGATTTACTGTACTGTAAACAGTGTATGCAAATATTATTACTTATGTCCATATGCACATTATTTTTAATTTCAAGGACTCTAATGGTTTATAAACAGCAGCAAATACTTGCTAACAGCTTTGTTCCATGTAACAGCTTTAATTTTTTTCTTGTTTCTTGTGTTTATTGTAACATAAGGTTTATACATAACAATGATGACAAAAGTAAGTAAAACAAGATATAAATTAATTAAAAAGGACACCAGCATGTAGACAGATATGCATGCAGTAAGATTCTCCTGACCTTCCCCTTTTTGGCTTAGTACAGAAAGTCAAAAAGCCTGAGGCTGAATCATTCAATCTTTGCAGATTAGTTTAAGCTGCATAAATTGAACTGATACACAAGTGAACACACATTCATTTTTGATTCCAGAAATACAGCCACAGGCCTGCAGTAGCCTACAGCATGCCTCCTTGCTCAGCTGAAGCAGGCAGCTTAGGCTAAGGCTAGCCCAACCCCACTATGAGAGGCAGTTTGCAAGGGAGGTACAAAGCATCCTGGGGTGCTGGGGGGACTGTGAGTGAACTTGAATCTGGAGGGGATCTGGGACAGAAGTTTAATAAACCAATTTAACCTAAATCAGTTAAGTTTGATACTACATCCATCCAGGTTTATTTTAAACTGGGCTCAGCCACTTTGAAAGTGGCTTACTTGACTGAACTTCTGTTGTATTACAGATTTGAACTGGTTTCCAATCACTTATACTGGTTTATATGTAATTTCTGTACTGAGGCTTTGAGATTAATAAAGCACTCTCTTGGCCTACAGACACATCTATCTGAAGTACAAAAGCACAAAAATGAGAGGCTATCACTACACTGCAATTGACTCTAATGAGATCTGCAGTTGTAATAGGCAGGTGGTATCGGACCCCATATTCTGACAGGATATGTTCATGTGGGAAGAACGAGAATGATGACTGAAATCACTATCTGTGATCTTGCTCATTCTTTGACGAAATAAGAGGAAAATGTGGAATTTTTTCCATTAGTACCGGGCTAATGAAGAAAAAACAATTTGGCTCCTCTCTAGCAATGACTTACAGCTTGTTCTATACTATCTAGGTGTGTCTGCATTACTTGCACAAAGAATATAATATCAAAATTAAATTGAATTCCCTGCTTTTAATTTTTTACTTTTCTATTTATACCACTTCATTTTTGTATCGCCACATACAATGTTTGATTTTAATCTTGTTTAAATTGGTAGAATGTGTAAAACTCATTGTGTGCTTTTACATATGATGGTAAATTATATAATAATCTGATTTTATTGTTAATTTTGTTTTGTTTTAGCAAAAGCTGTAAATAAACTACTACACTACTCTACAATAAGAGCTGCAATATTAGCATTAAGTTACAAAATGCAGTAAATGACAAAGTTCTCATCAATACACATGTATATACATCAGAAAATAAGCTACCAATGTCTCAATCTAAAGTTTTCTGCACTTTTACATGTCACAATATAGCATTTTTGTTTAATTAATTTCCAAACAAAGCTCAGTGTAAGTTTAGGTGAGACAGAGATAAGCTAAGAGCCACAAATAAAGAACAAATTTTGCAAGTTTTCATTTTCAAAAGTTAATGAAAGTTAACTTTTAAATTCACGTTCAAAGTTCAAAGGAAGGGCAGAGACTGGGGCCAGGGGCCCAGAGCAAGAGATACAGGGGCTGGAGGTCCCAGATACTTACGACTAACAGAGCTGAGGCAGAGAGCTTTGGACCCAAATCACTGGGCCAGGACTGGAAGCTTGCAGCCAGAGAAAAGGGGCAGAGACTGAAAAGACTGAGGCCCCAACAAGGGAGTGACTGTGCAGTGACACCTGCAAGGCATGGGTACTGCTATAGGGAAGGTCAGAGGCCATGAATAACCCTTAAGGCTTAACAAGGCTAAAGTAACAGAGGTTAAAGTAACAGAGACCCTGAGGCGCTCTGTTACAATATCATACTCCATTTTACATTTAGAGTTAAAACTTTAACCAGTTCAGAGTTGGAAGTAAGAAGCAAATGCTACTTACTAGATAGTCAAATAACTTTGAAAATAAATTCAAAAGTTAAGTATCATTAACTTTTGAAAATGAAAGCTTGCAAAATTTGTTATTTGTGGTCCCTAGCTTATCTCTGTCTCAGTGACAGTGTAGTGACACCTACGATGCACAGACACTGCTGTAGGGGTAGTTGGAGACCATGAATAACCTTTACAGCTACAATTACCCTGAGGGGACCAGGCGGACCAAGCATGAAGTAGGACTGAGACCCAAGGGGTCAAAAGAAATTAGGGCTCGCTCTAGGACCCCTAGTCAGCCTCCCTTTCTAGCAACCCATAGTTACATAAAGATATGGCAGGAAAAAAGAAGAGAGGCTATCCTACAGCCAGAGCAGGGCAAGGGTTGTGTGGCCACCAGGGGTCGTCATGGCCACCCCTGAAGCACGACTTGCTACAGGTATAAATTTAACAGCTGAAATTTTACCAGATAAATACACAATGTCAATCTTCAAGGCTTAAAATTAGATTACTGATCAAGCTAGGTGAACGAAAATAAGATGGTAGTTTCTTAGAAAGACACCAGCATTAAGAAACAGCTCATACCTGAAATCCCAGCATTCTGGTTGATAATTGTAATGACTTTGGAAAATGAGTGTACCGTATTTGCCTAAATACAAGATGACTTTGAATTTAAGACAACTCCCACGTAATTAGATTCTATATATGGAAAATGTAAAAAATTGTTACAATTTTCATGTATATAAACTAATTATTGGATTACATTAGATTTTGGCTTAAGTTACAATGCTGCTGTAGTGAGGAAAGTGGCAGCATGGGTGGAGACAGCTTGGGGGGCAAGTGGCCCTCACTACTTGTCTCCCCCCCCAGGCTCTATCCCCCACCTATTCTGTTGCTGCTTAGTCAGGTACAGCTCTGGCTCTGGCTCCATTCCCTCCTGTGTACAGAGCATGTGCAAACTCTGGCACCTGTCCAGCTGTACAGCAGCAGCAGCTCTAGCCCCAGGACACTGCTGCAAGGCTGGGCACAGGTTGGAGCTTGCAAGTGCTCCATAACTGGGATGGAGACAGATACAGATACAGAGCCAGAGCCATGACTGACAATGAGCAGTAGGGAGGGGTGGAAAACAGGGCAGAGGCTGCAAGGGGGTAGGTGGAGAGGAGGGACAGATGGCTGCTGCAGATTAATGGGGAAAAAAATCCTTGTCTTGGATTGGAGTAAATATGGTATTCGGCTCCTACAAACTATATAGAAAGAGTACTAAATGGAAAATCAATTCAGGGAAAAACCCACCTCTTCCTGATAGCTGGTCCTGTAGGCCATCTCCAAATCCCGATCCAGAAAGTTCAGGCTCAGCTGGTTAATAGGTGGTTTGAAGAAATAGTCTTTCATCAGGCTAAAGAGAAAAGAGAGATTACACGAAGATTTTAAAAAGAAAGGAGTTTAACTAAGCTGGAATACTTCTTTCAAGATACCATTTCACAGGATTCTCACTCTTTGGTTTCTCCTTCCAGTGTCATATTGGAACTTTTAATAATTTCAGCCTATAAGGAACTTACCACACACCAGCAGCTCCAGTACCTACAATGTGTATTTTTGAGTTGCAAGTCAAAACTCCCTGCAACAACACCCTTTTTGGTGTCTGTCACTTTAAGAGACAGGTTGCTCCCAGGTGGCTGCTGAGGGTGGCATTTTAGGGCCCAGCTCAGAGAGCAGTTTGAGATCAGACAGCAGGGAAGAAACATAGCCTTGCTGAGCTCCAGCTCCATGAACAACTTGGAGGTAAAGGCAGGAGCTAGGGGGGATGGTTTGGAGGCCCCTGGTCTTCAGCTGAGACTGCATGCTCCAGGACCATGGTTGTCATGGGTGACTTCAGTTACCCAGACATCTCGTGGGAGGATCACTCAGCAAAATCCGAGCAGTCACAAAGCTTCCTACTGTGCGTGGATGACCTCTACCTGACTCAAGAAGTCTATGGGCCCATGAGAGGTAAAGAGCTGCTCGACCTGGTACTGGCTACTGGGGATGACCTAATTGGCGACCTAGTGATCGATGGGAAGCTGGGTGACAGTGACCATGAGCTGATAACCTTCACCATCCACCATAAAGCTGGCAAGTCAGTCAGCAACAAGGAAGTCCTTGACTTCAGGAAAGCCGACTTTGACAAGCTCAGGAGGTTTGTCAGTCAGGCCCTAAGGGACCACGACCCCAGGGAGAGGAGAGTTCAGGAAGAGTGGCTGCTCCTCAAGGGAGCGATCCTCAATGCACAAGCTAATTCCATACCATCTCGGAAGAAAGGCAGCAAGAGGGCAAAGCAGCCCCTCTGGCTCTCCAGGGATGTAGCAGACCTCCTGAGGCTAAAAAGTAAGACCTATAAAGGATGGAGGATGGGATTCACCTCCAAGGAGGATTATTCTGCACTGCTTCGGTCCCGCAGGGAGCGAACCAGGAAAGCCAAGGCTGCAACTGAACTCCAACTAGCTTTGAGCATCAAGAACAATAAAAAGTCCTTTTTCAGATATGTGGGGAGCTGGAGGAAAAGCAAAGGCAACATGGGACCCCTGCTGAATCAGATGGGACAACTGACACCCAGGAAAAAGCCAAACTATTAAATCGGTACTTTGCGTTGGTCTTTCATCAGTCCCATGGGATGCCCATGCCCGCTACAGGACACGGAGGTCTGGGTGAGGGAGATCCCCTTTCCTCCATAAAAGCTGACCTCATGAAGGAACACCTTGAGAGGCTGGATAACTTCAAATCAGCTGGCACTGGCAATCTACACCCCAAGGTACTAAAGGAGCTGGCGAGTATCATAGCCTAGCCTCTGGCACAGATCTTTGAAAACTCCTCACTCTCTGGTGTAGTGCCTAAAGACTGGAAGGCCAATGTGGTCCCCATCTTCAAGAAAGGGAGGAAAGTGGATCTGGCAAACTATAGGCCCATCAGTCTGACTTCTATTCCGAGGAAAATCTTAGAAAAGTTTATTAAAGAGGCCATCCTTAATGGACTGGCTGACGCCAACATCCTAAGGGATAGCCAGCATGGGTTTGTTGCAGGTAGGTCTTGTTTGACCAATCTCATTTCCTTCTACAACCAGGTGACCTATCACCTGGACAAGGGAGAAGAGACTGATGTCATATATCTTGACTTCAAAAAAGCCTTCAATCTGGTATCCCCATGATCACCTCTTGGTGAAACTGGCCAATTGTGGCCTTGGGTCCACCACGATCCGCTGGCTGGGAAATTGGCTCCGTGGTCAGATCCAGAGGCTAGTACTTGATGGAAGTCAATCATCATGGTGCCCTGTGACCAGTGGGGTTCCCCAAGGCTCTGTCCTTGGACCCATATTGTTCAACATCTTCATTAATGTTGTGGACACTGGAGTCAGAAGCGGACTGGCCAAGTTCGCCGACGACATCAAACTTTGGGGCAAAGCATCCACACCAGAAGACAGGAGGGTGATCCAGGCTGACCTGGACAGGCTTAGCAAATGGGTGGACAAGAACCTGATGGTGTTTAACACCAAAAAATGCAAAGTTCTCCACCTTGGGAGGAAAAAC
>NW_017729002.1:17531284-17532394 GCF_001723915.1 Gavialis gangeticus
TGATCTTCGGGCGGGGGGCTGGACTGAATGATCTTCCAAGGTCCCTTCCAGCCCTAATGTCTATGAAAACTATGAAAGCATGACCTAAAACTGCACCCTGCCAGGATAGGAAGGTCTGGTGGACCTGACAGTGGCAGGGCAGGACCACTCAAATGCCAAGACAGAGAACCTACCCGGTGAAGGTGGGTTGGGACACCTAAACCCCTGTCCCCACCTTTGGGTGGTTTACTAAGAGAATTGGGCGGGGGGGGAGGGGAAGGGGCAGATAAGCTTAGGAGAAGCGCCTGAGTCCCATGGGGTGTTGGACCCTGGAGATGGGCCAGGCATGCTCAAAGAGGAGTACCTGAGCCCAAGGGGTGTGAGTACCTGAGCCCAAGGGGTGTGAGTACCTGAGCCCTGAGGAAAGGGCAGAGTGAAAGTCAGGCACACTTAAGGGAGAGAAGCACCTGAACCTGTCAAGGTGGAAGACTCCAGGCCCCAGTGTAAGGGGCAGAGTTGTGTCCTGAGAGATGGGTGTGGTGGTCTGGTGAGGGGTTATGGGCAAAGTAGGCCCATAGTTGAACAATCGCTCAGTCTGGTTTGGGTGAGGGTCACAGGAGAGGCCCAAAAGACCATGCCAGACCTGACTGAGGGGTGGAGAGCAAAGCCCCAGGATCTCTTTGTGTAGGGCAAAGTGAATGTGGCCCGGACAGGCAGCATGCAAGAGACCGGTTGAGAGCCAGTGGAATGCAAGAGGCCCCAGTGAGGGGGGGATAGTGTGTGTGTAGCCTTGAAAAGGGCAGTATGCTAAAGATCCAACTGTGTGCCCAGTTTGGCCTGGCCTTGAGCCAGAGTAGCATTACAAAGTGTGACATCTGTGAGGCATGGGACACAGAAAAGGATGGTAGGAGCATGTATATACTGCCCGTGGACATTTGGCACACAAAGGGCAGCCTCCTGTCTATTAAACATCCTAATCATTGAACCAGGAACAGATGGAGTACAAGGAGGTCTGGGACCAAAGGGCTCTGATGTAAGATGATTACTAGAGTGTGGGGGTAGTTGATCTATAGTTCAGGATGCAACAATGTTTCCATTGCTAAACCTAATTTTATTTATGTGAAGCTGGCA
>NW_017729002.1:17537394-17549582 GCF_001723915.1 Gavialis gangeticus
TCATTGAACAAGGTGGGTGGTTTGCCCAGAGACAGGGGTGGGTGCATACTGGTACTCGGCCTAGAAGGTGCCCTTGTCGCACTCCCACAAATCATTTGTTATAAATGGAAACATCTCATAAAAAACAAAAAGACAAAGGTCAAGCTAGATATCAGGAGGCACTACTTCACGGTCAGGGCGGCTAGGAGCTGGAACCAACTTCCAAGGGAAGTGGTGCTTGCCCCTACCCTGGGGGTCTTCAAAAGGAGGCTAGACAGCCACCCAGCTGGGGTCATTTGACCTAAGCATCCTTTCCTGCCCATGGCAGAGGGTCAGACTAGATGATCTGTTTAGGTCCCTTCCGACTCTACAAACTATGAAACTATGAAATAGGATGAAGCATGTTCTCACAGTTGCCAGGAAGATGTTAGCAAGTCCTTTCGGATACTATCATGCCCAAGGATAAAAAAACATAGATAAATTATTGGTATATATTAATAGCTGCTTTAAAGAAAATGAGAGATATGTGTGACACAACTGTCTTTTTAAAAATTGATACAAATACTTCAGAATATGCTAATGCTGGTAAAATTATTTTCCACTTTGAGGACCAGTCATTTTATAATTGAAGTTGTCAGGAAAAGGTATTTGAGATACAGATGAAGAATTTAGCTTTACTTCCTAGACAGGATTTCTGAAAAACCTAATAGAGGAACAGGAAGCAGTGAGCTCTGGCAAACCAGAACTGATGAGCAAAGCAGCAGTTATTAGACGTACATGTGCATTGTCTTGTGTTATTTTTCTAGTGCCATATGGAAAAAGAAGCCTCAATTCTCATTCAGCAGAAGACAGAATATTCTGAGTTTAATCAAAAGAGATTCAGAGAAGAAAAAGTTCTCTTGTGTTAGCTCTGACATCTATAAAGCTTCTCATCTGCAAATATTTTCTTCTCCTCATAGGAGCAGCTGGATGAACTTGAGGTTTCATATGACATTTCAATGTTCTGAGGCTCCAAGACTGAGAGTAAGCTCATCTTTGCTTATTGCCCTGTGTAGCAGGGCACTAGGGTGCCTGCTACTGGTAACAGTAAAATGGGCTCAGCTGCCACTCACCAGGGCAGCACAGGTGGGGGTTGCTGAGGCAACCGATTGGGCCAGCTGACCAGAAGAGGGCAGGGCCCGGCCTTTATAAACAGAGAAGGCTGAGGCCAGAGTCAGTCCCCCTCTGGCAGCCTCAGAAGCAGGAGCTCTGCTGGCGTAAGCAGGGCGAGCAGAGCTCTGCGGGCCCAGTAAGGAAGCCAGATGGCTTAAGTGGTGTTGGCATGGTGATACAGGGTGGAGAGAACCCTGACAGGGATACAGATGAAGGATAGCCAGGTCGGCTTAGGTTTTATGTTATAGTCGAGGGGCTTTGTGTTTCTGTTTTGGCTGTGATTTAAGACCGGAGGACTGGGCGAGGCTGTAGGGGTGGAGGAGGCCTCAGGGGAGCTCCCCAGTAGCGTGGGGGGGGTCCTGGTGCTGGAGAGGGTGCTGTGTTTTGGGGTGTCCCGACCCCACCCCAGAGTGGGCAGCGTCGGGAGGCGCCCAGTGTAGGTGCAGGCGAAACGCCCCAGTGGGGTGTATGACCCGAGGAGGCGGGTCTGGGGGCTAGGTAAGGCCAAGGCCGCCTGAGCCCCAATTCAGAGAAGCCCAGTGGGCGTAAGACCCAGGAAAAGGGTCTGGGGCCAGGTAAGGCTGAGGCCGCCTGAGCCCCATTGTGAGAAGGCCCCGGTGCAGGCGGGGAGCGCGAGAAGCGCGAGCAAGGCCCTGGTGCGGGCGGGGAGCGCGAGAAGCGCAAGCAAGGCCCCGGTGCGGGCGGGGAGCGCGAGAAGCGCAAGCAAGGCCCCGGTGCGGGCGGGGAGCGCGAGAAGCGCAAGCAAGGCCCCGGTGCGGGCGGGGAGCGCGAGAAGCGCAAGCAAGGCCCCGGTGCGGGCGGGGAGCGCGAGAAGCGCAAGCAAGGCCCCGGTGCGGGCGGGGAGCGCGAGAAGCGCAAGCAAGGCCCCGGTGCGGGCGGGGAGCGCGAGAAGCGCAAGCAAGGCCCCGGTGCGGGCGGGGAGCGCGAGAAGCGCAAGCAAGGCCCCGGTGCGGGCGGGGAGCGCGAGAAGCGCAAGCAAGGCCCCGGTGCGGGCGGGGAGCGCGAGAAGCGCGAGCAAGGGCCCCGGTGCGGGCGGGGAGCGCGAGAAGCGCGAGCAAGGGCCCCAGAGCGGGCGGAGAGCGCGAGAAGTGCGAGGCACAGGCCCCGGCAGGGGCGAGAGCGCGGGGAGAAGCCAAGGAGAGGGCGGTAGTAGGACTTACGGGTAGCCCCTAATGCTAGAGTGCGCCGGGGCAACTGGACATCAAGGCACTGTATCAAGGCAGATAGAAAAGGCAGCCTCCCTGAAACATTTAAACATCAAAGATGTGGGGGGGCGAGATTGGTGAGGGTGCGTTGACACCGGCTTGACATGGTATCCAGGGGGCGCTAGGGGAGGTCACTGCACCCCTAAGGGTGCCCTGCCACCCCCTGGTGCTTATTATCAGCACTTCATCTACATACTCTCTAATCTGCAGCTTCAGAGCACATGATATTGCTTCAAGCTGCTACTCCAACTGCAACTACATCTCCTTCTGATCCCGTTCACTATTTACCAGGACTTTTTATTATTACCTTTGTAGTAGAGTAATAAATTTGCTAGGTGCTCTTCACACACAATCCCTGACTTAAAAATGTAATCCCTGAAAAGAATGACCCATTTGAAGCTGGGTGCTTCTTTATTATACATGCTAAGCATGAGGGTCTGATACATACGCTGGTAAAGGTGTCTTTAGTCATTTGTTAAGTACAATGACAAGTGGATGAAGATATCAAAAATACTATAAAGCTAGTTTCTGGCCATGTTATTTTCCTTTTGTGTTGTTTACTCCTCTATTGATGACAAGGATGCTCAAATGCAATGGCACAAGATAGCAGAAAGGAGATGTTTTCTTCTGAAATGCAGCTGCAGTTAATCCAAGAGATCTAGTCAATGGCATTGTACTAATTAAAGGGGTTGTTGGTTTTTTATTTTATTTTCCATGTTTGAACTAAAAAGGTCTTATTGTCAAACCCCAGTCCTAGGTTGACCCACGAATAAAGGTGATAATCGTATGCCATTACCTTGGCCCTTACCGGTACATTAAAAGTGTTATAGGATGCTCTGAGAAAATGCTAAGATCTAAACTGAGCCCTTCTGTAACTCAAGTGATTTTACTGAGTTCTCCATAAAGACCTGGACGTCATTTCAGTAGCTATGGGAGATTTCAAACACTCATGCCAAAGTCACATCACAAAGCAATATCATAGCACAATGCACAACAACATTGCCAAAGATTTTTTTTCTATATGAATTTAATGAGTTTTGTAGAGTGGCTGAACAGGCTTTCTTATTTCATGAAATCTTAATGTCAAAAATGACAGACATGACAATAGGACTTTAAGTGCCAAAGAAGCCGGAAGGGAGCACTTAAGTCATCCAGCACAAATAAATAACTCGGGCCTCAGTGTACCAAAGTAGGACCAAGTGGAATGGGGCATCAAGTTCAGATGATTCTAGAGTCATATGCACAGTTTGTTTCCCATGTGGCCTTGGAGAAATTGTCTGATGTAATCCCATATTGTTGCACAGATGATACCTTTACTTTCCATGGAGCAAACAGTACTGAAATGTGGGAGATTAAAAGGAAACAAATTTTTGAAGTTAAACAGAACTATGGGCAAAGAAGCAATGACAAAAGGATAAAAGAATTTGGAAAAAAATGAGCTTCAAGTAAACTGGACTAAGAAGGGTGCATTTTCCCTTCAGTGCTTTTCTCCAGGTCACTGCAACCAGAACTTCAAGACACAGAAGTACACAATAAGTGTTGTCATGACTGGTGCTTGAGAAAGTTAGTAGCATTTTAGAGCATCAGCAGTTGGAGCTATGAGAGTTTTTGTTGCTCTCGATGGAAAGAGGAATCCAATGGAGGGACTCCTTTAAAGTTTATCTCCCTAAAGCAGTGGTTGTCAACTAGGGAGGTACGCATTCCCCTAGGGGTACTTAAAAAGGTCCTAGAGGTACGCAAACCTAAGGTGCCCGATAAATATGTTGTGTGCGTGCGCAGGGGTGCAGCACAGAATGCAGGTGGCCTAGAAAGCACCTGGGTCTGACTGATAAGTGCGTTATGAGGGAAGGGTTGGGGCGGGAGTGCAGATCGAGGCCCCAGAAATGGGGGAGGGAGTGGGGCTAGGGCAAGGGCAGGGGCTGCCCACTCAGGGCAGGGTGCAGGAATGAGCCGCACAGGGGGTGGCTCCCGCTGCTGCGCACATCCCAAGAGGGCATGGGTGGTGTGCGCCTCCAGATCTGTGCAGGGCAGGGCAGGATGCTGCTGTGGGCTGGGGCCATGGCTATGCTGGGCTCTTTCTGGTGGGGCTGGGCCAGGCTGCGCTTGGGGCAAGCAGCAGCAGTGTTGGGAGGGTGCTATGGGAGGGGCTGCAGCCACTCCAAAATTTGCTGCAGCCCCTCAGATAGCCCCCTCCCAGCACCACCACCACCCACCCCCAGCGCAGCCCAGCCCAGCCCAGCCTGGGAACAACTGGGAACAAACCGGTGCCGGCCCCAGCCTGCAGATCCAGAGGCACATGCCCACGTGCCCTCCCAGGGGTGTGCGTAGTTACAGGAGCTGCCCGCCCCGGCTAGGCATCTCCTGCCCCAGCCCCACTCCCTCCCCCACCGCTGTGCCAGTCCACCCCGCATGCAGATCCGGGGACACTGTGGCAGGGCACTGTTGGTGCCTGCCACTTTAAGGGCTGAGCCAAGCAGCCAGCAAGCGCTTGATTGCGGGAGCCATTTTAGATCCCTGGTTACCTATATAAACAGAGCAGTTTGCTGTTGGCAGGCCAGGCAGTAACATCGCCTGGCAGCAAAGCTGTATGCAACATCCTGGAGATAAGGGCAGGAGCTGTAGGGGATGGTTTGGAGGCTCCTGGTCCTGGGCATGACATAAAACTGCACCCTGCCAGGAGTGGGTGACCTGGTGGGGCTCTCAGTGGTGCAGGAACCTCCAGGAAATACCAGGCCAGTTACCACCCCGATGAAAGGTGAGTAGGGCTGCCTTAACCCCAGCCCTCATCTTCAGGTGTGCTATTTGAACCATCTGATCCAGGGAAGGCCAGGTAAGCTTCAGGAAGTGCCTGAGCCTGCTGGGGTGAGTGACCCCGCGGGGCCAGGCACGCTTCATGAAGCACCTGAGTCAGAAATGGGGACCCCGATCCCTGAGTGCAGGCAGGAGACTTAGACCTAACCTGAGAGACCCAACTGGCCAATGCTGGGACCAGGAACCAGATAGGGGTCAAAAGGGCCAGGGGTCCACCACAAGGGATGCTCATATAAAGTGGAGAAGCTCGAGGTCCCAACTGGCCTGAGACGGGGCCAGGGCTTAAAGCGAAGCTGAAGGTCCCAGGGAAGGGGCCACAGCTAATGGTCAAAGGGGATAGTTGAGTTGACTGCCTGAGATGCCATCTGCAAGGCTTGGGCCACAGTGTAGGGGTGGAACAGAGCTGCGGATAGCCCCCCCCCCATATTGGGGTGTATAATGGGCAGCCTCCCGCCTAAATTAACACCTCAATTATGTTCCATCAAGGCATGGCAGGAGAGACAGGTGGGGCCATGCCCAAAGGCAGGCGGGCAAACTAGCACTGTGGCTAACCTGGGAGCCCCACTCTGCCACAGGCACAAGCCCCCATGCCCTCCTGGGGTGCATGCACTGGTGGGAGCTGCCACCCTCTCCCCATGCCCCCTGGACAAGCTGCTTATGGTTCCATCCCGCGCTCTACCCCAGCTCTGCAGCCCCAGCCCCACTCCCTCTCTCACCGCAGGGGTCTCGGTTTGCACCCCCCTCCCCCACCCATTAAAAACAAGGAAAAAAAATATAAAGGGATACCTGAGCTGGAACTTTGAAAGAGAAGGGGTACACTTGTTAAAAAAGGTTGAAAACTCCTGCTCTAAAGGAATTCAGTTTAAACTTTTCAAACTCCCCTATCTCTTATTAACTTTCCCTTCACACTCAGACACGGATAAAAAGAAGTTTATCTGACCAGGAACATGGAAGAAGTGAGAAACTACGTTTATAAAGCTAAATTTAAAACTCAGAGCAATAGTGTATTGTTTACCAAATACATAAACATAATCTTTGAGAAACGTTGAACATGTAACTTCTCTGGAAAAAAATAACATACCTTTATATAGGAACAAACAGCATATGTTGCAATAATGCACTGCAATATACCACTGTTTCACTTATAACACGGTGCATAGTAATGGGTTTTTTCACAGAAATGAAGGGGGTATGATTGTCAAGATACTACAAAGCTATTACATTGTGTAAAATGTACTGTCACCTCACTGAACAAACAATGATTATTTTTGCAATCAGAGCTGCTTGCATATATGTCTTGTTCACAGCAATGAGATTTCAAATGTGTTATTAAGAGCCAGAATTGGTATTTTTGCAATAGAGTGTAGACTAGTTATACCACACAGACAGGGTGCTTACTTATAACACTATGCAACATATATTGATAATCTCAGCAATTCATTCCTCCTGAGTTTATACCTATTTATTTCCAAAGTTCAGTTCTCTTTTTGTTATTCCAAACATAGGCTGTCCGTAAGCAAACAAACTAAAAGACACCCTGATTCTTTTGTTGACAACAGAAAAGTAATTCATACTTCTCTACTATTCAGATACAGATAAGAATCCTGCACAAACAACAATTTTACTGGAGACTACCAATATATTACGCCTGTGCGAAGCAGCTAATATTCGCAGATTCAGCCGATTCAGGGGACAGTGATTCCATTCAGTGATTTGAATCACTGTCCCAAATTAATTTAGCTGAATTGGATTTGGAGATTTGGCCACTGCCGAATCAGCCAAATCTCCAAATCGGCCCCATCCTCCACCTGTTCTCCCAGCCCTGCCAATGGCTGCCCCGCCCAGCCCCAGCTCCCAGTCCTTTAAAAAAGCCCAGCACTTACCAGCTGCTGCCAGGTGGGGGAGCGATCCCCGCTACTCCGTGCTGCATGGGGGGCTCTGCCACGAGCCCGCTCTCCCAGCGCCCCCATGGCTGCCCTGTCTGCCTCAGCTCCTGGCTCTTTAAAAAAGACCCGACTCACTGGCTCCTCCCAGGCGGGGGGGGGGAAATCCCTACGGCCCCCCCACTGCCCTGTACTGCATGGGGGGCTCTGCCACGAGCCCCCAGAAGCCCCAAGGCCACTACAGCAGCTGGTGAGTTTTGTTGTTTGTTGTTTGTTTGTTTTTTTTTAAGAGCCGGGAGCTGGGGCAGGTGGAGCAGCCATGCTGGGGCTGGGAGAGCAGGCAGGGGTCAGGCAGCGCATGGCAGAGCCACCCACACAGCGTGGGGCAGTGGGAATCGCCCCCCAACCTGGCAGCAGCCAGTGAGGTGGGGCTTTCTTTTTTTTTAAAGAGCTGGGGCCAGGCAGCAGGCAGGGTTGGAGGGCACTCAGGGAAGCTACGGGAGCAGGCAGGAGATGGGGTCTGGCATCCCATCTCCTACTTACCAGCACAGAGTCCAGGTCCAGCTCCCCGCGGAGAACTTCAAATCAATTTGGACCTTTTAACTGGTCTTCTGATTCAATTAGGATTTGGAGATTCGGCCACCAAATCAGGCCGAATTTCCTCCAAATCGAATCAGCACCTGAAGCTTTGCACGGCCCTACAATATATGTGTAATATAATGAAAGTTCTAGGCTTTTTTCTAATAATAATAGCTAAATTTTTAATTGAGAAATGTTGAAATGGATAAACTTTTATATTTGGTGGGCTTCAGCCAGTTTGTGAGTTCTATTGATCAGCATGGTTACATGAACTACACTGAGCAAGAAGGTTTCCTTGGCAACAAAAGATGGCCACTTAATATGATGATGCATTATTTAATGGAGGGAAGATTAATCTCTGACTGTGATGTTAAATCAGGGCTTCATTTTTGTTCCGAGTCAGACAAAAAGAATTATTCATTTTGGAAATTAATAAAATGAAGGAAGAAAGTTCTAAGAATATCAAAGCCTGTGATAAATCATCAAAAGCAAGAAAATATAATTTATCCTGCTTCTGCAACTTCAATTTTTTGTCTTTATATGTTTTAAACAAACAATTGAATATATGACTTTTTTTTTTTTTTTAAGAGAAAATCATGAAAAATAGAAATAAAGGTTGACGGAACTTCTATTGAGCATGGATGGCCTGGGAAAAACAAAAATTTGGATGAGGATGAATTGGAAAAGATGACAGACATTTATAAATAATTAAAGAAATAGACCCTTCCTAATGGTATGTATAAAATGAAAACAGACACAAGTCTTTTAAAACAGAAACTGGGAAGAAGTTAAATGGACAACAGAGATTGAGAGCCAATTTTACTTCACTTTATGCCTGAATGGTAATTTTTCAGCTGTGTGACATTTTTTGGTACTTACATGCAGTTTGCGATTGTTTTAACCATTCATTGTGGAAGCTTATGTGTCCACAGAAATCCAGAGCATATGTGGTAGGCTGTGCAATGGACAGACAGGGATGCTGCTATGCTATGTGCACATGTTGAGCATGCACAAGTCACATTATATCTGGCAAAAATCTATAACTGTTGGGTGTTAGAGGAGGTTTTTCACCACCAAGAGCTAAGTGGTTAGTTAAAGCACATGCCAGAAATGAGGAGACCCAGGCTTTAGGCCCCTCCCTCACTCAGAGGAGGTTCAAAACTGCATCTCTGTGACTTCTCTCAGTGCTCTTACTACCACATCACAGGTTATATGAGTTCCAATATATTCTTTACACTCCTTTTGAAGCTGGCAGATCTAGGATTTTGAAAATGGGGTATGTAGGAGCTGCAACCAAAGCTACAGAGGTGTCTGTAAACTCTTTGGCTCCTAGCCCACACCCCACAATGGGCAGGCACCTACAGCTGGGGGTTGAGTTCTCGAAGCAATTAAGAATTCCCCCTACCTCCCTTTTAGGACCCCCTCCACTCTGGCACTCAGAGGCACCTCCCCTCCTCCCCCCCCCATTCCCCATCTCCAGCAAGCTTTCCGAAGGCACAAACCCTGATAATTACACCTCTGAATGAAGGAAAGGGGGAATGAGATTCACTCATCACCACTGCTATCCCTGGCTGAACCTGGGGCTGTGGGGTGCCAGGTTCAGTTAAAGACAGTGATGACAGTAGGTGGGTTTCCCCCTCCCTTGTTAACTAGAAGCAGGTGCAGGAAGGGGGAACCCAACTGCTACTGGTGTCCCTGGCTAAGACTGGCACCTTGCACAGTTGTTCCCCAAATCCCTGGCTAGAGCAGGGCACGAGCGGCTTTGGGGCTCTCTGTGTCCCCAGTCAGCCGAGGGCAGTGGTGGCAGCAGGTGGGTCCCCCCTTCTTCTGCTCAGAAGTATAATTAGCCGGGTTTGATCCTGAGAGGGAAGGTGCCACTGAGAAACAGAAGGGAGGGAGTGCCAAGCGCAGGAGTGGGGGAATTCTTACCTGCTCAGAGGACTCAAGAGTCTCTACTGTAGTATGGTCTGAACTCAGTTCCTGTTTGGACACTGCAAGAGACCCAGGAGTCCAGAGTAGCAGGGAAATGGAGCCATCAGCATGTGAGCCACATACCAGGATACCCATGACACCACACTTCCCCCCTCTCCCCAAGATCTGCCCCTGGGCATCCAAAAGAGGGAGACATATGGGACCAGGAAGAAGAAAATATTCTAAGGGATACGTGGTTCAGTAAGCTGGGTGCTCCTGTTTTACAGTATAGGCCTAGGTTCTCCATCCCTTTCCCTCAATGGGACAAAAATTTCCACCCTGTGTTCCACCAATTTTATCTCGTGACTATGAAATGCAAAGTACAGTGGCCCAGCGTCTAAAGGTGGGCTGTAGAAAACCTAGGTAATTCCTAGCCTGAAGTGTGATGTGGGGTCAGAGAAATGTAGGTTCAAATCACAAATGGTGAGGGAATGAGTACCTAGAACCTGGCTCTCCATAACTAAACAAGTACTAGGGCTTAAAACATAGGCGTGCCAGTTTCATTCACCTAATTTATTTAGGAAGTATGCTCAGGTAAGCATGTATGTAACACTGTACCTGCCTCACGCTTATAGATGTGCAAGTATCGACAGCGTATGGGTAACAGAATTGCAAGCTATGTATAAGTGCCAAAAATGCCACTTACACAGCTGGAAAACTAATTTTTGGGTGCATAAAATGAAACAGAATATAATATAATTAATATAATAAAGTCATGCTCTAATCACCCCCAAAGCTAAGCCCGCAAACTGACTGGTGTTTTTGTATGTTATCACAACATAAACAGGAATAACATTAAAAAAGTTATCATCTTCTTAATGGTCCACCATAAAGCCTGTACATAATCAATCAGCAGAGGGTGCATGTGTGTGCATGTGAAGTCACGGACTGTTGCATTTAGAGCCTATACTTTCCACTTACACAGAACAAAAAAAGTATATTTGGGACAACAGGCAGCCAATCTTCCCAGGTACTATTTTCTACACTTTTAATAAATAGACAGTATCACAGGCCTCAATCTTACTGCCCTTAAAAATCTGCTACACAATTTTTGTAGCTCCAAGTTTGTGTTAAAATTTGGGTATAAATCCAAGAGATATTTGGTATGTAAATATATATGTATACACACTCGGTGGAAAATTTGGTAAATATATCTATCTATCTATCTATCTATCTATCTATCTATCTATCTATATACACACCCACACATACACATATATTTACTGGGTGTAAAACCCCTGTTCATGACAGTGGAGGGAAAGTGAAAAGCATGAATTTCAAAGATTTCATAGACAATCAGGCTGGAAGGGACCGTGGAGCATCACTGAATCCAGCCCCTTGCCCCAGGGGCCAGGAAGTTAGCAGGGATCATAAGATCCCAGCAAGATAAGCATCCAAATGTGTCTTGAAGGCATTCAAAGTGGGTGATTGAACTGACTCCAGCAGCAATCTATTCCAAACCTTGGGGGGCTCAGACAGTGAAGAAGTTCTTATGTCCAGCCTGAATTGGTCACGGTGGAGTTTGTGACTGTTCAAACTTGTCATCCCTTGGGGCGCCCTGGAGAACAGACATTTCCCCAGATCCTGATGAGCACCCCTGATAAACTTATAGGTGGCCATCAGATCGCCCCTGAGCCTCTGCTTTTCCAGGCTGAAGAGTCCCATAGCTCTCAGCCTCTCATCAGAAGGTCTGTTTTCCTGACCTCTGATTATGTGTGTGGCTCTCCTCTGTACTCTCTCAAGCTTCTCTACAACCTTTTTGAATTGTGGAGCTTAAAACCGGACGTAGTACTCCAACTGCGGCCTCCTGAGTACAACAGGAGAATGATGTCCAGGGATTTGCTTGAGAAGCATCTATGGATGCAAGCCAGCGTTTTGCTCACTTTACTAGCCCCAGCATCACACTGAAGGCTCATGTTCATCTTGTGGTCAATCATGACCCCCAAGTCCCTTTCATCTGTAGTGCTAACCAGCATAGCACTGCTGAGCCTATAAGCATGCTGCAGGTTTTTCCAATGTCTACATCACTGAAGAAGATGCTAAACAGTATAGGCCCTAGGACAGAGCCTTGAGGGACCCCACTGGTGACTGTGCACCAAGATGATTGGCTTCCATCAACCACCATCCTCAGGGTCCTACCATGGAGCCAATTCCCCAGCCAGCGGATCGTGGTGAGGTCGAGGACACAGTTAGCCAGTTTTGCCAAGAGGTGATCATGGGATACCAGATTGAACGCTTTTTTGAAATTAAGATGTATGACATCAATCTCCTCCCCCCTATCCAGATGATAGGTCACCTGGTGATTAAAGGAAATAAGATTGGTCAAGCAGGCCTACCTGCAACAAACCCGTGCTGGGTATCCCTCAGGATATTGCCATCAGCTAGCCTGTATAGGATGGCCTCTCTGATAATTTTTTCCAAGACTTTCTCCACGATAGAGGTCAGGCTGATGGGCCTGTAGTCTGCTGGATCTACTTTCCTCCCTTTTTTGAAGACAGTCACCACATTGGCCTTCTTCCAATCTTCAGACACTTCACCAGAGTGCCGGAGTTCTTGAAGATTCGTGCTAGGGGCTGAGCTATGATGC
>NW_017729002.1:17554582-17554791 GCF_001723915.1 Gavialis gangeticus
ACACCCACACATACACATATATTTACTGGGTGTAAAACCCCTGTTCATGACAGTGGAGGGAAAGTGAAAAGCATGAATTTCAAAGATTTCATAGACAATCAGGCTGGAAGGGACCGTGGAGCATCACTGAATCCAGCCCCTTGCCCCAGGGGCCAGGAAGTTAGCAGGGATCATAAGATCCCAGCAAGATAAGCATCCAAATGTGTCTT
>NW_017729002.1:17559791-17561793 GCF_001723915.1 Gavialis gangeticus
TTTTTTGAAGACAGTCACCACATTGGCCTTCTTCCAATCTTCAGACACTTCACCAGAGTGCCGGAGTTCTTGAAGATTCGTGCTAGGGGCTGAGCTATGATGCTAGCCAGCTCCTTGAATACCCTGGGGTATAAACCATCAGGACCGGCTGACTTGAAGGTAACCAGCCTCTCAAGGTGTTTCTTCACGAGGTCAGCTTCGATGGAAGGCAAGAGATGTCCCTCACCCAGGCCTCTCTGACCCACAGTGGGCAGCTGTGTCCCATGGGACTGGTGAAAAACTGACGCAAAATACCCATTTAGCAAGTTTGCTTTTTCCTGGGCATTGGTTATTAGTTGTCTCATCTTGTTTAGCAGATTAGGGGTCCAATGTTGTTCTTGCTTTTCCTCTGGCTCCCCACATATCTAAAAAAGGACTTTTTATTGTCCTTGTTACTTGTAACTAATTCAAGTTCCGTCGCAGCCTTGCCTTTCCTGGTTCGTTCCCTGCAAGTCCAGACCAGTGCAGAATATTTGTCCTTGGAGGTGGATCTAATCCTCTAACCTTTGTAGGTCTGTCTTTTTAGATGCAGGAGGTCCGTTAGTTCACTGGAGAGCCAAGGGGGCTGCTGTGCCCTTTTGCTGCCTTTCCTCCGAGACAGGATAGACTTTGCTTGTGCATCCAGGATCGCTCCCTTGAGGAGCAAGAACTCTTCCTGAACTCCCCTCCCCTTTGGGTTGTGGCCCTTTAGGGCCTCACTGACAAGCCTCCTTAGCTTGTCAAAATCAGCTTTCCTCACCCGGGCAGAGGACTTCTGTATTACTGACTGGCTTGCCAGCTTTACAGCAGATGGTAACGGTGATCAGCTTGTGGTAACTGTCACCCAGCTTCCCTTTGATTGTTAGGTCGCTGATTAGGTCATCCCCATTTGCCAAACCAGGTCGAGCAGCACTTTACCTCTTGTCGACTTCCTGCATCAGATAGAGCTCATCCACACGAGGGAAAGCTTTGCGAGTGCTCAGATTTGGCTGGGCGCTCCTCTCACAAGATGTCTGGGTAGGTAAAGTCTCCCATGACAACCATATACTAGGAGTGTGTGGCCTCAGCCAATTCCCTGGCAAACTCCTGGTCAAGGTCTTGACCCTGGATAGGGGATCTGTAGTAAACCCCCACCATAGTATTCCCTGTGCCGTGTTCCCCACAGATTTTAACCCAGAGGGTCTCCAGTCGTCCACCGTGGGTGCCAATGTTGGCTTGCAGGGATGCATAGCTTTCCTTGACATACAGAGCTACACCCGTGCCCCTTTTGTCCACTTGATCCCTCCTGTACAGAGTATAGCCATCTATACCTGTGGTCCAGTCATGGGTTGAATTTATTACTCTTTTTAGTAGAATTCTCAGTGGTGAGTTCCCACTGTAGTTAAATAACAGAACGAGGAATAAGATTACAATATGATAACAACTGACATCAGTCAAGAGAATGAAAATGCAGATTAAAGACATGGAGGCCCATTATTTCTTTGTTGTAGACTATTTTTAAGTTACATAATTCTTTCTTACCTGTCTTCTTTAATCACATCTACAAAATGTGCATCTGTCTTCTCTCTGATGTTTTTAAACCTCAGTGGAAGAAGTGCTGACTGATCCAAGCTCACTCCTACCCATCTTCCTTTCTCTTGCAACATTTCATAAAGTGATGTCTGGCTATTGCTGAGCTTTTCTTCCTGTGGAGGACTCAAAAGTCCATTCTGGGTCTTCGGACTGTGTCCACCAGGAACCTGCTTCATAACAAGTGAATATATGCATACGAAAGGTTAATTATTAGAGAAAAAATACAAACAGCACATAGGTTTTATGAAGTACAGGAAAATATTAGGCTCCACAATGAGCACTAATTTAACTTCTGTTTATGCTTAGGCTTCTATTTGTGTACATCAAAAGCTTGACCCTCCTTATACATAAATCACAGACATACTAAACCACAATGGAATGTGAATATTTCACTCTATCATAATCGTTTACA
>NW_017729002.1:17566793-17581061 GCF_001723915.1 Gavialis gangeticus
CATATCTAAAAAAGGACCTTTTATTGTCCTTGATATTTGTAGCTAGCTGGAGTTCCATCGCAGCCTTGGCTTTCCTGGTTTGCTCTGTGCAGGTCCAGACCACAGCAGAGTATTCCTCCTTGGTGGCTCCATCCTTTGTAGGTCTTCCTTTTAAGATGCAGGAAGTCCGCTAGTTCCCTAGAGAACCAAGGGGGCTGCTGTGCCCTTTTGCTGCCTTTCCTCCGAGACAGGATAGACTTTGCTTGTGCATCCAGGATCGCTCCCTTGAGGAGCAAGAACTCTTCCTGAACTCCCCTCCCCTTTGGGTTGTGGCCCTTTAGGGCCTCACTGACAAGCCTCCTTAGCTTGTCAAAATCAGCTTTCCTCACCCGGGCAGAGGACTTCTGTATTACTGACTGGCTTGCCAGCTTTACAGCAGATGGTAACGGTGATCAGCTTGTGGTAACTGTCACCCAGCTTCCCTTTGATTGTTAGGTCGCTGATTAGGTCATCCCCATTTGCCAAACCAGGTCGAGCAGCACTTTACCTCTTGTCGACTTCCTGCATCAGATAGAGCTCATCCACACGAGGGAAAGCTTTGCGAGTGCTCAGATTTGGCTGGGCGCTCCTCTCACAAGATGTCTGGGTAGGTAAAGTCTCCCATGACAACCATATACTAGGAGTGTGTGGCCTCAGCCAATTCCCTGGCAAACTCCTGGTCAAGGTCTTGACCCTGGATAGGGGATCTGTAGTAAACCCCCACCATAGTATTCCCTGTGCCGTGTTCCCCACAGATTTTAACCCAGAGGGTCTCCAGTCGTCCACCGTGGGTGCCAATGTTGGCTTGCAGGGATGCATAGCTTTCCTTGACATACAGAGCTACACCCGTGCCCCTTTTGTCCACTTGATCCCTCCTGTACAGAGTATAGCCATCTATACCTGTGGTCCAGTCATGGGTTGAATTTATTACTCTTTTTAGTAGAATTCTCAGTGGTGAGTTCCCACTGTAGTTAAATAACAGAACGAGGAATAAGATTACAATATGATAACAACTGACATCAGTCAAGAGAATGAAAATGCAGATTAAAGACATGGAGGCCCATTATTTCTTTGTTGTAGACTATTTTTAAGTTACATAATTCTTTCTTACCTGTCTTCTTTAATCACATCTACAAAATGTGCATCTGTCTTCTCTCTGATGTTTTTAAACCTCAGTGGAAGAAGTGCTGACTGATCCAAGCTCACTCCTACCCATCTTCCTTTCTCTTGCAACATTTCATAAAGTGATGTCTGGCTATTGCTGAGCTTTTCTTCCTGTGGAGGACTCAAAAGTCCATTCTGGGTCTTCGGACTGTGTCCACCAGGAACCTGCTTCATAACAAGTGAATATATGCATACGAAAGGTTAATTATTAGAGAAAAAATACAAACAGCACATAGGTTTTATGAAGTACAGGAAAATATTAGGCTCCACAATGAGCACTAATTTAACTTCTGTTTATGCTTAGGCTTCTATTTGTGTACATCAAAAGCTTGACCCTCCTTATACATAAATCACAGACATACTAAACCACAATGGAATGTGAATATTTCACTCTATCATAATCGTTTACAGCAAATACACTGACATTTTTTTGTCCTTCAAAAATGGAAAGCATGGCCAAATGAGAAAATCAGAAAGTTTACAAACTCTGGCAGATCAAATGTAAAAATGAAATAAGGCAGGACAAGGAAAAAAATGAGGAGCCTCTAGCAAAAATGCTAAAGTTAATAATAAAAACTTTTAAAAATACATCAGAAGCAGGAAACCAACTAGAGAATCAGTAGAACCATTAGATGACCATGATATAAGAGGTGCACTTAGGGATGACAAGGCCATAGCAGAGAAGCTAAACAAACTCTTTTCATTGGTGTTTATTACAGAAGACACTGGGAAAATTCCCATATTAGGCTGAAGAATTGGCCATGTTAAAGGTGACAACAAAAGACGTTTTAGAACAGATCAATAAACTACATACTAATAAGTCACCAGGACTGGATGCCATTCACCCACAGCTCTGACGGAACTCAAAGGTGAAACTGTAGAACTGTTGGCAATAGTATGAAACTATCATTACAAATGGCCTTTTTGCCAGAGCACTGGTGGATTGCCTACAGAACACCCAACTTCAAAAAGGGTTACAGTGATGGTCCTGGGAACCCCAGACAATGAGCCTCACTTCCATCCCTGGCAAGTTGATAGAACCAATAATAAAGAATAAAATCAGCAGTCACATGGATAAACGTGATCAGTACAGTTTTTGCAAAGGGAAATTCTGCCTCACCAATCTACTGCAGTTCTTTGAGGGTGTCAACAAGCATGTGCACAAGGGGGATTTAGATGACATACTATATATTTGGACTTTCAAAAAGCTTTCAGCAAGATCCCTCACAAAAAGCTTTCAAAAGAAAGTGGACTGCCATCAGATTGGTGGAAGGTTATTTCATGGATTGAGAGCTGGTTAAGATAGGAAGCACAGGGTAGGGTTAAATGGTCACTTTTCAGGATGGAGGGAAGTCAAAAGTGGGGTCCCACAGGGATATGTGGTGGGTCCAATTTTGTTCAAGATTTTCATCAATGGCCTAGAAATGGGGGTGCACAGTAAAATCTCCAAGTTTGCAGATAATACTAAATTATTGCAGGTAGTCAAGTCTGGACCTTTACTTGGAACCATAGAAAATTAGGCTGTAAGTGATTTCAGGAGGTCACCTAGTACAATCCACTGCTCAAATCAGGACCATCCCCAGATCTGCTCCCATGCCTGCTCCCATGCCCTCCTGGACCAGCGGTCCTCCCCTCCGTCCACCACAACAGACTTACCAGCCAGAGGCAGCTGTGTCCAGTGTGGTCAAGGACGACTGCCTATTTAGTCTCAAGTTGCAGCAAGGGAAATTTAGATTAGATATTAGGAAAAACTTTCTTATGAGTAGTAAAGCACTGTTACAGCCTATCTAGACAGTCTATGAAATCTCCACCCTTAGAGATTTTTATGACCTGGCTAGACAAAGCCTTGGCTGGGATGACATAGTTGGGGGATGGTCCTGCTTTGAGCACAGGGTTAGACTAGATGGCCTCCTGAGGTCCCTTCCAGCCCTAATTTTCTATGATTCCATGATTGCACAAAGGAATCATAGAAAATTAGAATGATTGGAGGAAAATGGGTAAAAGTAGTGCAGGACACTGGATAGCAGAAGCATGCAGTGATAGCAAACTATACAGAAAATGGACTTGAAACAAGTTCCAAGAATATACAAGAAACCGATAAGATAGTGGCTAGCATGGCACTGGCATGCAACACACTCAATAAAGTCTGTGTTGTGCAGTCTTGCCTTTTTTTTTTTTTGCTCAAAGACTGTGTATCACAGTCCTAGAGAAGCAGGGCTGGAAAGGACATCCAGAGGTCATGTAGTCCAACCCTGTGCCTGAGCCAGAATCCTCCCTGTTCAAACCATCCCATAGAAACCATAATCTAAATTCTGTGTAAGACGATCCACAACACAGACCCAACAACCTAACCTACCACAGGTAAAGCAGAGGAACAACAGCAGCCAAAGTCCTGGTTGTATGAAATGTTGTCAATATATGGTCAAGGGATCCTGAGCAGAGGGCCATGCCCCCTGCTACAGAGGCAGGAAAAAATCACCACAGTCCATACTAATCTGACCGTGAAGTAAAATTCCTTCCTGACCTCAAATATGGTGATCAGTCTGACCTGGAGCAGAGGGGCAAGACCCTCTAGCCAGTAACCTCTGGCTTTGCTCCCAGCAGAAGTATTGGCACACCTCAGTCAAACACCCCAGCCTTTTCTGTAGCCAACACCCAGGGCCTCTGAAGGAGGCTGATACATGTAGCAGAAGCAGGGCGTTAGGGCAACCAGCAAAATCCAGAACTATGGAAAATTCCCATAGTAGAACATAGGCATAGTTATGCCTAGATTATCCCTGATCAGTGGTTGTCCAAACTCTTCTTGAACATTTTTAGTGATCAAGAGTCCACAGCTTCCCCAGGCAATCTATTCCACTGCCTCACTATTCTAACGATGAAGAAGTTTTCCCTAATATTCAATATAAATTTACTTTGCTACAACTTCAAGCCATTGCTTCACATCCTCCTCTCTGTAGTAAGACAGAAAAGGTGTTTTCCCTCTTTTATGGCAGCACTTAAAGTATTTGAAGACTATTATCATGTTCCCTCTTAAGTGCCTTTTCTGCAAGCTGAATGTGCCTGGATCCTTCAGCCTCCCCTCATGACTTGCTTTACAAGCACTTTATCAATGTCCTTTGATACTCATCACTTCATTAAGTTTATTGCAAGGTGTGGTTTCTTGAAAAGTGTGGAAGTCTGGAACATCTTGCTCCTGAAGGGACATGTTTCCCCCAGGAGAAACTGAATGAATGTAGTTTCTGCTGGGACACCAGCAGTTCTCCTGGTGGAAAGGTATGGTTGGACAAGACCCTTGACTTGACAAAGACTGATAAACTGCATGACTATACCATAAGGAACACAGAAACAGAACTAAGAGAGGGATTATAAAATAAAGCCAGTCTCTTGGGAAGGAGGGCTGCCTAAGAAAACCCACAACCATACTCCTCAAGAAACCTGAGATGCCTAAGTGGGAAGACCTGGGAACCAAGTTGTTTTTTTTTTTTCTTGTGTGGACCCCATTTTCATTTAAGCAAGCATCCTAAATTCACCAGACAGGCACCTGAATGGGTCTCTTAACTTTCCCTACAGAAACATTTTTCTTCCAGCTACCCACTAGTACTAGTGTAGAAAATGCCAGTAATGTCAACCACTGCTACCATGGATGGAACTGCATTGACAGAAAATTTGAAGAAAGACTGAAGAAAAGGCAGCCTCTCTGGGAATTCTGTTTGCTGTACAAAGTCTCTGATGGTCAGTAACTCTTACACTCTGGCACTTAAACAGAAGCACACTGGGTATAATCATCCTCCACATACCACCTTGTCATTTTTGAAGAATCATATAACATAGACAATATCTTGTGTCTGAAAGTAAAGCCTCCTGCGTTCCTCGGGACCACACTGAAATTCTCCAGCCACTCTGATGTAAATTTACAAGAATGAAAGTTTGTGGTTGTTGTTCATCAACATTGCCATATTGTATACGTCCTTGTCAGAAACCAAGGCCCCACTGTTTTACCTGCTGTACTAGCACAGAACAAGATGGTCCCCTCCCCCAAAGACCTTATGATCTAAGTCAGGGATCGGCAACTATTTCCAGCGGTGGACCAGAAAACCCATCCCCGGTCAGAGGTGGATAGTCAGGCAAGCACTAGGACCCTGTTGCTACTGCTGTAGCTTATCCCTACAGCAGCACAGAAACAGTGCTCATAGCTAAAGCCCTGCCACCCTACTCCCAACCACTGAAGCCCCATGTTTGTGGGCTGGATGCAGCTCATGGGCCATACGCTGCTGATCCATGATCTGTGTACAGGATAAGAAATCGCAAATAAATATAATCAGACACAGTGTAAGGAAATGAGATATATTAAACAGCTCCCCAAGCAGTGGTCTCTGCATATCACCTGTCAGGGCCCCTGTGGCACCTCTTGGAGGCCTGCCAACCACCTACTCCAGCCCTGCCTGGGCCTTCCCATGAGGCTTCTAATAGGGATCAGATGTCCTGGGGGGCAATGGTAGCAGTAAGTCCCTGATGGGAGGGCTATAAAACCCTCCGACTTCCAGCAAGGTCTTATCCCTTCAATACTCTTAATAACCCTACTCCTTGCCTGACTCATGTATTCCTGCTCGTCTTGAACCTCCTGGCTTACATTTCCAGTTATGAAACCCTACCTAACTCATTCTTTGTCTCACCTCTGCCTCAGACTCTCCTGCTTTGCTTCCAAACTTGTTCCTGCCTTAGACCAAAGTACCCCATTCCTGCTTACCCTATCCAGCATATTGGATTCCCTGGCTCCTGACTTCTGGCCTGCTCTTGACTGTGGGCCCATTATGAGCCCCTGCAATGATACAGCGGACTTGGACTGACACCTGGTATTATGACCCTTAACATTGGCTTGGACTTCCAATATTGTTGATCCTCAGCTTCTGTGTCCTGACCCCCCATGTCCAGGATGTGCCCATGACACTAGCACTTTAA
Organism: Gavialis gangeticus; assembly: GCF_001723915.1. NCBI lineage: Eukaryota > Metazoa > Chordata > Crocodylia > Gavialidae > Gavialis > Gavialis gangeticus. Next base: position 17,572,935 of record NW_017729002.1, read on the forward strand.
ATCTTGTCATGCTTCGTGTAAGCATTGTGGCAAGGTTAAATTTTAAGGAGGGATTTGAAGGAAAACAATGAGGAAATTTACAAGGAGCTCTTCCAAAGCATGAGGGGCAGCATGAGTTAAAAAAACAAAGTTATTTGTTTAAAAATTCAACAACTGAACAATGGAAATTGGCATCACAGGCCAAATGGAGGTATAAGGTAGGGTAGGGCTGGGGAAAGGGTATGGAGGCTCTGAATTATGTTTAGAACAGTATTCTGAATGGGTAAGAGTGGGACAAAGTTATACTCATCAAAAGCAGAGAAAGAGGTTGTGCAGTAATGGAAATGAGATGATGACAGCCTGGAGGAGCATTTTAATTGTGTGCATCAGCTGTCTGTTAAACCTGATGCAGAGGAATCAGGAAAATATATACAGAATGGGAAAATGTTACCTTAGTACTGTTTTTATGTTCATCCTGACAGCCATTTTGGATAGCTCCTTCCTCTATACTGACATCACAGTTGGTGGCAATTGTAACACTACATGAAGGGCAAGTCTACAAAAGACAAAAAAAATAAAATCAGAAATATTCGGATATCATAGCAGCATCCAATTCATAATGGGCCCATTTTCACCACAACAAATTTAATCTAAAAGCAGTATGTATTTGAAGGTTTCCTTTTATTAAGCATTTCACAAACTGTAACTGCAGCTGGAGATGGCTTGCAGTCCTTAAATAATATTCTGAATTTTTGCTGTGTGGTTAAGAGAAAAACAACAGAATTGAAAATACTGAGCTTAAAAGGGGACAAGGTCTAAGCAGAGGCGACCCGAGCAGGGTGCGAGACCTGGGGCAAATCAGCCTATGTGGGGCCTCACCCCTGCTCTGGGTCCCAGACCCGAAGAAGCTGCCGCCGCCATCGGCATCAGCAGTGTAGGGAGGGGGTGGGTAGCAAGTGGCTGGACATGGAGCCACTGTTCTGTCCATCTCCATGCTGCTGCTGCTGCTCTACAGGGCCCCCCAAAGTGCAGTTGCCCTGATTTGCACCCCGCTAGGGAAGACCCTGGGTCTAAGTCTTAGAGCTTGCTCCCTTTTAAGCTCTGTATTTTCAATCTAAAAAGTAGTTAAAATGATTTTAAATGAAAAACATAAAGACCATAAACATTATAATGCCATGCGTAGGACTTGCTGATCTTGTCTGCATGATTTTGGAATCACAAAAATTTTCCAATGTTTAAATGGGGTCGTGCTGAGGAAAATTGTGGGAAGCTGTGGTCTAAAGGTGTCAGAGAACAATCCCAGAGAAGCATTCCTGCTGTACACAGCTGCACCAACAGACTTCCATCCTTTTTTCCACCACAGGAAAATATGTATGAGTAAAAGTGCAGTATTGTTAGTATGACTGTCTTCACAAATATCTGGGTGTCATTATACAAGCTTAATGAAGATTTAGCTCGATGTTTGCCGGTGGTCCCTCAAAGTTGAGGATGACGTCTGTCAGGCTTGATGGGTCCTCAGGTGACTGAGGTGCCCAAGTCTGGATGCGCACACATTCTTCAGCAATGGAGGCATGTTGTTGCATGGGTGAGTGGGATTTGCAGCCCCAGGTTGGTATCCTTCTCCTTCCTCCGCTGCTGCCGGTCCACCTCATTATCGAGTCATTGGGCCTCGAAGTGGCACGCACCTTGGTGGACCAGGTAGCACCACATCAAACAGTCAGCAGGTTGCTCCTCCCAGCCATTGGTGTTGATGCCTCCATGCTTGAGGGCGACCTTGAACATGTCTTTGTACCGTTTCCTTTGGCCGCCCTTTGAGCGTTGGCCAATGGAGAGCTGAGAGAAGTGACTCTGGTGAGGGAGGCGGTTCTCAGACATCTGGACACAGTGGCCCGTCCACTGGAGTTGATTTCTCAGGAGCAAAGCTTTGATGCTGGTGGACGGAGCTTCATGGAGAATGTCCACACTGGTCCAGCCATCCTCCCATTTGAACTGCAGGATTCGACGAAAGCAGCACTGGTGAAAGCTCTCAAGGGTCTTAATGTGGCATTGATAGATGGTCCAGTTTCACTGCAGTAGAGAAGGGTGGTCAGAATGACAGCCTTATAAACCAGGACCTTCGTTGACTTCTGAAGATCTCTATTTTTGAAGACACGTTGTCGTACCTTGAAGGCAGCAGCACTGGCGCAGTTGACCCAGTGCTGGACTTCTTCATCAATGGTAGCCAATTGAGAGAGGTGGCTGCCAAGATACGGAAAGTGCTGCACATACTCCAGAGCCTCCTCATCTATGCAGATAGCACGAAGGATGTTCAGCTGGCCTGGGAAGGGTTGATGGAGAACCTTCATCTTGGTGACGTTCAAGGACAGGTCAAGTCTCTTATATGAAGCATTTAACACATCTAGGCTCACTTGCACATCCTGGTCAGAATGAGCCATCACACAGCAATCATCCACAAACTGAAGGTTGTGGATGTCCCTGGTGGTGCATTTCGTTTTCGCCCGGAAGTGCCCAAGATTGAAAAGCTTCCCATCTAGTTACTGGATACTAATGCCAGATGGTAGATCATCTCAGATGAGGTGGATGATGATGGTCAGGTAGATGGTGAACAGGGCAGGAGCGATCGTGCAAACTTGTTTGGTTTGGATACGGAAGGCGTCAGTTTCAGATCTTCTACTCAGGACGGCAGCGGTCATATCATCATGCAGGAGTCTCAGCATGGTGACAAACTTCAGCGGGCAGCCAAGGTGTTGGAGGATGGTCCCCAGAGCTTCATGATTTAAGGAATCGAATGCCTTGGTCAGGTCAATGAAGGCGAGGAACAGTTCTTGATTTTGCTCCCTACATTTTTCTTGGATCTGCCTGGCAATGAAAACCATGTCTGCAGTGCCCCAGGATGGTTGGAAGCTGCACTGGGTTTCCAGAAGGATATCCTCAGCAACAGGACAAAGGTGTTTCAGGAGGATGCAGGCCAGGATCTTACCTGCAACGGACAGGAGGGAAATCCCCCGGTAGTTCCCACAGTCAGATTTGTCCCCCTTCTTGTAGATGGTCATGTTGGCTGCATTCTTGAGATCCCCAGGGATGTCTTCTTTGTCCCAAAGGGGGAGGATAAGCTGATGGAGTCGTGATGTGAGCCGGAGGTCACCAGCATGGTAAACCTCTGTGGGTATACCATCTGGCCTGCAGGCTTTATTGGTTTTCATCTGTTGGATGGCCCACTTCAGCTCTCCAGTGGTTGGTGGATCACTGACGGAATCCACCACAGGGCGTTGCCATCTTTCACCGAGTTCATGGATGGCTTTACCAGGGGATGAAGGCTACATGCTTCTGCTTGAGGAGATCGCAAATCTGAGCATCACTGGCGTTGAACCAGTCCTGGTTCCATCACAATGTGAACCCAATAGCATGGGCACAGGCGTCTTGAACAGCAGACATGAGTTGCTCCCAGTGTGCCTGGATGGAGGTGTCATCAGCAGTAAGCACTTGCTCCAGTGTACTATACAACTGGGCCTGGACCTCCTCCCACTGTCCAGGGTCCTTCAGAGCTGCGATGTTCAGCCATCTCTGGGCAGTCTTCTGAGTCTTCCAGTGTCTTGGTGCCAGGCAGATGTTCATCACAAAGCGCACACTGCTGGTGGTCCACCCAGCAGTCTTCAGATCCCTTCATGGCCCTCATAACAAGCACGTCTCTCAGGTCTCTCTACCTTGGATGACAATATAGTCCAAGAGGGGCCAGTGCTCCAACCTCGGATGCCTCCACATGGTTTTGAGCCGGTCTTTCTGGTGGAAGACAGTGTTCGTCACAATCAGGCCATGTTGGGTGCATTTGGTCAGAAGCAGGATACCGTTGGCATTGGCCTTCCCCATGCCATTCTTGCTGATAGTTCTGCTCCAGATTTCATGGTCACGTCCAACCCAGGCATTGAAGTCATCCAGGAGAATGACCTTCTCATCCCTGGGGATGGAGGCAAGGGTGTTGTCAAGATCAGAGTAGAACCTTTCCTTGACTTCCTCATTGGAATCCAGAGTCAAAGCATATGTGCTGATGACAGTGGCGCGTTGGTTTTGGCTAAGGTGCAGGCAAAGGGTCATCAGCCTTTCATTGACACCTGAAGGGAAATCGGGGAGCACGTCAGCAATCTTGTTCCTAACAGCTAGTTTTGTCACCTTGTGGTGGAGAGGCTTGCATATTTCAACAGCTCCGAGAGCGATGCCGTCCAGAGCTCACGCTCCTGGTAGGGCCACCCATTGCGGTAAAGTCGAGGGCGAGGTTCCAGACAAAGAATGATCCAAGAAGTCCTCAATGGCGGAGCAGACAGAGAAAGGCTCTACCCCCAGTGGCTGCTAAGGCGGAAGAAGGCTGCAACCGAGAAGTGGCTCCAGTCATTGTGGTTCGCCACACCACTGAACCCAGCCACCAACCGCCAAGACTGTGCGGACCCGACTGCACACTGGAGTCCCCACACTAAACATGCCATGCATGGGCTTCCATCAGGTCCAAAAGCCCTGTGGTGATGGAGGATTGGCGACAGGAGCATAGCTGTAATACCTGAAGGCCCCCAAACAAGAATCTGCACACAGGTGGCAGATGCACAATGGTCGTCAAGCACCTATGTCAGGACGGGGTGTCCTTCAGCAGCTACGTCTGCAACTGAGCAGTTACGTCTGCGACTGAGGATGCCCTCTGCTCACCCAGATGGGGAAGAGGCTAGAAAAGGTGCCCCAAAATAGGCTGTCCTGTCTCTTCTGGCTGGGAAACTACACCCAGCGGGATCATCATTCCTGTGATCGAAATAAGAAAAAGCTAAACTTTGGAACCTGGAATGTGAGAACACTCATTGACAACCCAAAGAGTGATTGCCCAGAAAGACGAACTGCCATTGTGGCTCGGGAGCTAGTAAGGCACAACATTGACATCACTGCTCTCAACGACACCTGGCTCGCCAGGGAGGGACAACTGAGGGAGGTCAGCAGAGGGTACACCTTCTTCTGGAAAGGCAAACCAGACTGCGACCCTCGTATCCACGGAGTCAGTGTTTGCTGGTGGTCCCCTGAAGTCGAAGATAAGGTCCGTCAGGCTTGATGGGTCCTCAGGTGACTGAAGTGTCCGATTCTAGATGAACATGTTATTTGGCAATGGGGGCATGTTGCTGCACAGAGGAGTGGGATTCACAGCCCTGGGTTGGTCTTCTCCTTCCTCCATCACTGCCGTTCTGCCTCAGTACCAAGTCATTGGGCCTCAAAGTAGCACATGCCTTGGCGGACCAGGTAGTGCCATGCCAAATGATCAGCAGGTTGCTCCTCCCAGCCATTGGTGTTGATGTCTCCGTGCTCGACCGTGAGCATGTCTTCGTACTGTTTCCTTTGGCTGCCTTTGAGCATTGGCCAATGGAGAGCTGGGAGAAGAGAATCTGCTGAGGGATGTGGTTCTCAGATATCCAGATGCAGTGGCCTGTTCATCGGAGTTCATTTCTCAAGAACAAGGCTTTGATGAGAAGGTCCCTAATAATTATGAGAATTATTAGAGAATGGAAAAAACCTGGAGACTGAAATGACTGGATTATTTACTTCAGAAAGAAGATAACTTTGGGGACAGAGAAAATGACATGACAAAAGTAAAAAAAATTATTTATATTTCAGAGAAGACAAATCAGGAGTTTTATTCTCATCTTACAAGAAAGAGACATTAAATGAAATTGGAATTTCAAGATTGGTTAAAAAAGGAAATAAGTTTTCCATACAGTAAAATTAGACTGTGGATGCCATTAAGGCCAAAATTTAGCAACATTCGAGACAGTTTATTTCAAGTTTATATGGATGTTTATATAGAAATCAAAGTTATCAAGTTCTAACAGTTAATATTAAACACATTTTGGAATACAAAATCTCATGTTTCTAGTTCTAAGAATAAGGATTGCTATTGAGAATTAGGATGTGTTTACTGTGGACACAGGAGAGGTTTCAAAATTTTTGGAAATCTTTCTTCTTGGGTCCACTCATTTTCGTTGCATCACATGCCCACTTCAGGGCCTGCGTTAACCTATTTTCAGGATGTTCTTTCTAATTATCTTGGACGTTTCTATATCAATATTATAGATACAATGCCAAAGGCTTTAAAAGAGATTATTACAAACAGACCAACAAGCCCTATCCCCTCCAAGATTGTTAGACAATAAGCTTATCAACTGAAGTTTGTTAATGCTGAAATTTTAAAAAGTAACACCCTCTACTTTTGCTAATAACCAACTGAAATCCTCACAAACAGTCAGTGCCTGGGGCTAGATTAGAAGAGAAAACCACAAAAGGGGAGCATAATCTTTTGCAAACAGAAAGAAGTTTGTCTGCAGTGTATGTATATAGACAAGTCAGTGCCATGGTTGTAATTACTTATTCTAGATATTCATAAATAACCAGCCAGTGTGTGGGCCAGACACAATGAATAATAGATTAATGTTTTTCCCAGAACAACAGAGCAGGCATAACCACATACTAATTTAAGTCTTTGGTGATTATAACACTTCTATAGTAGATTATGATTTATAATAATAGCAAAAGAATAAGACTGCCAAATATGGTGATTGCCAAAATACATATTGTAATTACTCGAAACCAAGATGAGGGATTTATCCCAATCAGCATGAGGGAGGGGAGGGGAGGGAAGATGGAAGCCTCATTTTGTATTCGAGTACTAGACTGAGGCAGGTGGTAGCTCAGCTCTGGCTTTGGCCTCAGGCTTGGGGCTGAAGCTGAGCTGTCACCTGCCTTAAAGCCAGAATGGCTCATTTGTTGAGGAAAGGGAATGTGCCTGGCGAGACGTGCAGGTGAGTATAGGGTGGTAGTAGGGAACCTACAGCCTTCCCCACTACCCCTTACCCCCTGTGCTTGCAGTAGCAGCAGGAGTAGTTAAATTGTTGTGTGTGTGTACATTTGTATCTCTGTGTATGTTTAAACTCTAAAGCCTACTAGGGTCTGGCTGGCAAAAAAAAAAAAAAAAAATCAATTGCTTGCCTTTTTGTTTTTTTTCAAAGGAGAGAATTACCACTGTTTGAATACCCTGATTGTAGTTGAAAACTGCTGAACAAATCTATCCTATCTCCAGTCACAACTAGTTTTTGACCAGAGAACTGACAAGTAACACATTCAAAGAGAGAGTTAGGGAACGTCTTATGCTTGAAACTTCTTGTGGATATTGTAAATACACATTAAGTGATACCCAACAACTGTTGTGTAAGTAGTGCATACACAAAGCAGAGTTATCTCGTGACTAAGGTAATTTGACTTCATCTCACTGCATTTTCACAGAACTGTAATGTTCCTAAGCAAGCATGTCAAAATTTAAGTATCCAGTAATAGTGACCCCAGAATATTAGATGGAGTGGAAGTAACCAAGACAACCCAGGTAGCAAACAAGGCAGTGTGGGCTTTGGACAGACTTTGTAGGGGTCCAACAACTGTTCCAGGATGGGGATGCATCCACTTATCTTTTTTTTAATGTGCATTTATCTGCAAAGTATAATTCTTAACAAAAAAATTCTGTTTGTAGATGCAAATCACTTTGATATGAAATAATAAAAATGAATCTTCAACCAATTTCGAGTACCAGCAAGTCCCTAACACTGGTACACTTTTCTCCCAAAATGAGACTTCATTGCAGAGTCTGATAGCAACTAGGAGCAAGTACTTTCCCTAAGACTTGAAGCTCATTCTTATGGATCAGCTTAGCCAGGTTTCTTTTTACCATACTCTCATTGTCAGTTAAGTACTGAGAAAGTTTAGCTGCCCTGATTAGCATTTTCTCATCTCCTCACAAGTGAAGCAGCTTCAGTTTTTGCTCCATTTAATTAGGGCTCCTCTGACCATCTTTACTTGCAGACGGTAGCACAACACAACTGGGTCAGTAGCAAATTTTAAAGCTAACCATATAGACTGAATACTACCTGTCTGGTAATTAGATGACCGATGTTCAGGGATCCAGATTTTCCATTTCCCATGGAAAAACAGAGTAAAATGAGGATTTCTCTCCTTATTGGAGTAAAAAGTGGATTTCTCATTTTAGCAGAAAAACCCACAAATTTTACAGTTTTGCAGCAAGCTCTCTGCAGGCTGGCAGAGTTCCAGCCTGTAGGGGGTTGGAGGGAGCAGGAGGAG